>NC_056743.1:1814042425-1814279925 GCF_019279795.1 Protopterus annectens
CATAAATGAGTTCTTGATATCAAGTGTAACTAAAAGACTATTCTCAGGACAAGTAACATTTCTTAATAATTTGTTGTTAAAGTCTCATGAATCCTTAATGATATGAACACCATCCTTAATTAAACCTTTAAGTTTATGATTGATGAATTTGGCAAAGGACTCCGTAATTGAACTGCTTGCAGATGCAATTGGTTGAAGTGGCAGGTTTTTAATGTCAGAATGAATTTTTGGGATACTAAAACTTTTAGGTATACTAGGATAATAAAACTTTCAAAAACAAAAATAAGTCATGGGAGATATTCTCAAAATGCAGTAACTCATATCAAAACATATTTATACTGTTATACATAGTGTTAATTTCATTTAAGGATAATGTTTGATATATGTTTTCATCTGATCACAACACTGTCATCCTGCTTATATAGTCTATTATATCCATGAGCACCATTTTCCCACTCTTGTCAGGTTTCATGCATCTAATACATTCATTAGGGGTCCACTACAGATGATCAAAAAATTTAAAACTTTGAATTAAATATGGCCGAGATGGGTCTATATTATATGAATGAAAGTTCATATGAACGAACGCTCTTATGAGTGAAAATGCCGGACATTGAAATGCTTTTTCTGGGATCGCAGAACAATGAAGATAGGAATATTTGCCCTTTCCTCACTGTAGTGCGATCTTGGAGTTGGAATATATATTTAGCGGGGGGTGTGGGGGGCACAGCCCCCCACAATATAACGTCCGATGTCTGGCATTTTCATTCATAAGCACTTTCGCTCATATAATATAGACCCGGCCGAGACCACATGATCAAAGTTTCAAAACTTCGAACACCTGAAATAAAAAGAAAAACAAAACAAATTTCCTGGATGTTTCTGCACCCCCACGCCCCCTGCTATTTAAATATACCAACTCTGAGATCGCACTACAATGAGGAAAAGGGAAAATGTCCCATTTCGCGCTGTATGGTGATCTCCGTTCAGAACGTTCAAAGTTTTAAAACTTCAATCATATGGTCTCGGTCATATGAAATTCAAAGTTTTAAAACTTAGATCATCTGAAGGGGACCCCTGGATTAATCATAATATCTCTTCTTCATGCTATTGTTAAGCAACTCCCTTATCTGTTTTTCATGTTTTTTTCAAAAACATTAATCACTGGATGCATGGGGTGGATTAAACAGACTTTTATGTTTAAGCTTAAAATCAAGAGACTGTAGCAATGTCCTATCCCCCAACAGATACATACAAGTTAAGTCTCCTGGTAAACACTTTTAGATCTAACACTGTCTGTTCAAGGTTAGCCTGCCCGGAGGGAATAAAAGCAAGAACCTTCACAATAATCATGGTGCTCTGGGCCTGTGTTGATATCTGTGAAATTAAAAACATTGTTGTCATGAAAAGATGTAACCAAACAATACCTTGCAAAGGAGCCTTTGGGCTAATGTGAATATTAAATTTAGACTTCTTTGGAACTAGTGGAGATGCCTTTGGAAATTATATGAGCCAGATAAAAGACTTTCCAAACTACTGTGGAGATATGATAATGAAATGATAAGGATTATCAAGAGTACCCAGATCCCTTACAACAGTGTCTGATTGGAGGGGTGCATCTACTATACGGTAACCAAAACTGTTTTATTTACTAAAATGAAATATGCTCCATTTTTTTACATTTAATTTAAAACCATTGTCCTTGCAACAAATGTTAACATGGTCTAAGCCATGTTGGAGCAATTATGAGTCAGTTGAAGATCGAATAACAACACCCAGTTTACAGTCATCTGAAAAGTTAATTAACCATAGGTCAGACGTGCTGGCCTGACATTCTGAGAAATATATGCCAAATAGGAGAGTGTCCAAAACTGAGCCCTGTTGTACACCACTGATAACTGTTTTGTTTTCAGGAGTGGCACCTGGTACTTTAACCACACAAGTTCTATCAGGCAAACAGTTAGCTATCTATCGTGCAGTATAAGGATTTATATTCAGATTTATGAGTCTGTCAATAATGCTTGCATGGGGAATAGTGTCCTTGGCCAGGTCTAGATATGTCGTATTTACTGCATGACCAGTATCTACTGTGTCAGTTACTTTTTCAAATAAATTAATGAGGTTAAAGAAGCAGGACCTTCTTTTGATAGATAAGTTGATGAAGGCCCAGGGTTGAGAGATTTTTCAATGTCTAGCTTAATGAGGTCTGAGATAATGCACTCCATAGCTTTACATATGAGACTAATGAGACTAATGGGTCTGTAGCCACCAGGGTCTGTGGTTGGGCCACCCTTGTGTAAAGGTATTACAATAGCTGTTTTTCAGGCTTCAAGAATGTAATCAGTGGAGAGGCTTAGATTAAAGAGTTTAAGTAGGGGTTCAGAAAGTCCATATTTGGCAATAATAATCAGACAACCTGGTATGTTGTCAGGGCCCATGGATGAAGTATTCATTGTTTTTCAAAGGGCTGAGAGGAATTGTTCCATAATAATTAAAGGTGGTGGCTGGAGATTTTGGGTAATGGGGATAGCTATAACTGAGGGTGGAGTAAAATATTTACTAAATTTGTTAGCTTGGATATTAACTATTTCTTTTGGGTCAGAGAGTGTAGTTTTGTTATGGATTACTTCTGAACACTGCTGGGTGTTAGTCCTTAACTTCCTGACACAGTTAAAAAAGATTTGTAGTTTATGTTTGGTTTTAGTGGCTATTTTAATTTCATACTCGGATTTGAGCTTCCTAATGGTTCCCCAAAGCTCTTTGTTAGTTTGCTTAAGTGAACTCTTAAGGTAGGTAGAATGAGAATTCCTATAAGAATTACAGTTTCTTTCTCTTATTATGCAAGACTCAGATTGTGTTGAGCATGGTAGGTGAGATTTTATATATACATGCAGCTGTAGTCAGCAGTCAGTGCAGATTGCACAGGCAGTGACTGGTTCTAGATGTTCCATTCCGTAACCTGGCAATGTAACAGAGCACTGCAGTTGTTCATTCAGTGTATAAACAGGACTTGAACTGCAGTCTGAAAAGTGCCCTAACACTGCTCCAGCTGAAGAGTGAGGGTAGACACTCTTTAAAAGCTAGTAGCTGAATGCTGCAAGTCACACACCAAACATTCTTGAGCTGACTTCTACCGGATGATGTAGTTGTGCAACTGTAAATCTCAAAAGACACCACAACATTTTGCTTTCTTTCTGCCAGACAAGAATTATAAAGCATTGGATATGACATGGAAAGAATTAGACTTTCCTGTATCCTGCTAAGTTTTCAGTGTGTTAACACAGTGCCTAGGACCATTGGCTCTGGCATGTGTTACCATAAAATGTTTCATAGGCTGTCGTCTCTCAAGGAACTCAAGAAGCAGTGTTTTGGATTTCACCTTTGAGTGGTAAGGGCACTGTGGCCAGACCTTTCAAGACCTAGTTGTTGATCTCATGAAGTTGAATCAGTCACCATTGTGCAATGCCTCTGTGATCCATTGCACCCTCCTTTTTTTCCTCTTCCTGAGATAGCCCTTAAAAGGCAAATAAGTCCAATTGCCACCCAAGGAAGGCTCTTAAACATTAGAAAGTGCTACCCCTTCCAGTGCCAGTCTGTTTTCCCTAGAGTATAACTCTGTTGACACAGAAGCAGCAATTTTGATTACAGCCTAGGACTGTCCTTAGGAATTTATTCAGGTTCAGCTTGGATTGGAAAGCCTTCACCAAGAACAAGTGGATCCTAGGTGTGGCCACCCTTCTTGATCACATTCTGAAGCTTATTTATTCCCTCCCAGGAAGGGCCCTTTTGGCACACCAATCAGTTTCATAGAAGCTCTTTGGTTAGGAAAAGCCTCAAAACAAATCATAGACTCTGGCCCAGATTCAGAACAGGGTCAAGGCTTTTACTCTTACCTTTTCCTGTCCCCAAAGTGAACAGTTTTTGTAATCTGTTCTGGACCTCTGCAACTTCAACCAGCATGTCAAGTAGGTTTAATTACAGATAGTGATTCCCCAAGAGGTTTTGCCAATTTTGTTTCAGATAACCTGGAAGGTATTGCTGAACATTTTGGATATCTCCTGACACATTGTGGAAGAGACACATAGGAGGTTCATGGTTTACTATTAAAAAGTTGAAGGTGGCTTCAGCGAACACGGAAATAAAGAACGACAGTTGGCTGATTTCCATGTTGCTGAAGTTGGGAGAGCAAGAGTACATATCAACGAATGCAACTTTGCATTTGCTGATATGTACTCAATGTTATGCTTAGAGATCATGGTACAGTGCAGATTGGGAAATGTCTCCCTTTCCTCACTGTAGTGTCATCTCAGAGTTGGAATATGTAGTTTGCAGGGGGGTGTGGGGAGTGCCACCCCCACACAAGGGGGTACCTGCTAAAACATGAATGCCAGTGTGGGAGTTTAACTTACGTTTATACCTACACTGATATTGCATTCGATATTCGACATAAAAGTCGAATCTGCTGAATTACTTCAACAAATTCGGGATTTATGCATAATTAGTATGCAGGAATTCATAGTTCACATTCGATGTTCCGTACATTTTTTTTTTTCAGTTTCATTTTTTTTATAATAAACCAAGGTTCATGTTGTTTGCTGTTATGGAATGCATCCATAAGTGAGCATTCTTATGGCTATAGTCCCTGGAGGTGATCATAAATTGGGATCCGTCCAACTTAACTCCTTAGCAAAATGTAAACTTTTTAGCTACAGTGATGGACAGTCTTCAGTACCAGTCATTCCTGCCCTGGGAAAGGGCTGACAAAGTCATGACCCTTGCTTGTTGGATCCAAAGTCAGAACAGGGTGTAGAACTACATCCTTGTTACGCTTTCTTGGTTTGATAGCTATCATGACCTTCCTGGTGCCATTTGTCAGCTTGAGGATTTACATACAATTGACTTCTCAGTGACTACAAAGCTATCACTTGTTCACAAACTTCTTTTTGTGGCGGCTTCACGTTCCTTGAACCAAGTCAATGACAGATACCAATAAAATGCTTCAGTGGTGGAGTGGAAAACTGTCTTTGGCTTTCACAAGTTTCAGGGTTTGTGTCCCTTTGAGTGAAGTTGTGCAATCAGTTGGAGGCCCAGCCTTGTAAAGCTCTGGAGATGATCATTATGGAATTAATAAATAAGCAATTTTGAAATTAAGCCATAGACCCATTAATTACATTGTTTAATGCCAAAATGTCCAATAGTAGCCAAAGAGTTATTGTATTAGCCACATCCTCTCAACCTCCCAGGGAATGTAGTTATCAGCATCAATTTCATCACAGATTATAGGCTGCTAAACTTTGTTAGAAGTATGTATTTAGACACTTATAATAGTGCATGTACAATTCTGCTTGTTAGAACATACAAATATATATATATATATATATATATATATATATATATATATATATATATATATACATATATATATATATATATATATATATATATATATATATATATATATATATATATATATATATATATATATATATATATATATATATATATATATATATATATATCATATATATATATATATATTATATATATATATATATATATATATATATATATATATATATATATATATATATATATATATATATATATATATATAATATATATATATGTACTTAGACACTTATAATAGTAAAATATAGACATTTAAATGCATGTACATTTCTGTTTGTCAGCATATATACACTAAAGGGTTAAACTTTGCTTTGATAGAAATAAGTAAGACAATATGCATGTTTTGGCATCCTACTGTGTGTGATACAAAATGTTCTGTGCCTGGTACAAGTTTCAAGGAGAATTACAGATAAGAAACCCAGGTGCAGGAATGAACAACTCCCTACTGGCCGGAGACAGGAACAACTCACTGAGTTTAAGATTGTCACATAATTTACCTTGAAACAGAACACAAATTAGCTTATCAGCAGGTTGCATGAAATCAAGCGAATTTCAACAGTATTACCATCAACAGACTGCTTTCATGGACATGATCCCAATGGCACAAAAAAGTGTATATAAAGGACATTGAAAGTAAATGATGTTAGATCTGATTTTTTGTTACATTTGTTATTTGTAGGAACATGTCTGTTCTGAGGTAAATGGAGAATGGAAAGTTAGCAGCTATACTGACTGTGAAATAAACCTTGCACTTTAAAGCTGTAAACTGTAACATATAGTACGCGTCATCCGTTATAAGAATAAGTAATTTTATTAGTACTGCACATAAGTTAATACAGTGCTGAAAAAGTTAACAGCCTGCAAGGCTCAGTGCATTAATCAGACTTTGGTTTCACTAGCAGGATCATTTTAAATAATGTTTCAAACTTTAGATCCCCATACTGTGCTTGGAGAGTTCACTTGTGTATAAGGATTGATAGTGGTGCTGCCTTTTGTCTAAAAGAACACAGTCTTGACATCTAAATATGAAATATATGAGAGCTGTAGCTTTACATTTTTAAGGAGATTTCAGTCTATAGCCAGTTTAGATAAGCATGGACAACACAGCAGTCATTCAGAACATGCTTACATCCTGTGAATATAAGCAATGATCATTTTGGGTGGACATTGGTTCACAGCACGACTCTCCAGACCTTTAGCATCATATAGGATTGGGATGGTGGCCTAATGGTTAAGGTGTTTGCCTTGCAAAAGCAAGGTGCAAGGTTTGAGTCTCACAAGGGATAATTAGCTAGGCTTAAAATGTCTCACAAGGGCAGTTAGTTTAGTACTAACCTATGAATAAGAAAACTATGTGGAATTCATTGAAAAGATCTGTGCCACTGGCTTGTAAAGGGCAGGTGGAACTGGATAGACTAGTTTTTCCTGCACCTGACATTTTCCTGGGCAGATATTAGCTAGATCTGTTTGCTACAGAATCTAGTGCTCAAACCATAAAGGTTCTTTCTGTTAGACTCAGAGTCAGTGGTGTGTCTTTCTACTTTTAACTCTGGTTCAGAAAGTATAGCTTAAGGCCAGAAGGGAGCTGGTAGATGTGATCCTTAGAGAAGCAGAGTAGCCTAGGCAAAGATGTTTTGCAGTACACCTGTGTTTAGCACTGCTTCCTAACATTTTGTACCCTGTTTGCAGAGAACCATTGTCAGAACAGGAAGAGTCAGTACGCTGTCCACACCTCATAACCCTCAGCTGTTTTGCCTTACAGATCAAGTGCAAAGTTTTTTTACCATTTCCTTTTGTTATAATTATGCCCTCATCTTGCAATGTGGGCTTTCTTATTCTAAAATGTGTAGTTCTTTATTTGCTTTAGTTGCTTCAGTGGACCTATATTCATTAAATTTAACAAACTGATGTTTCTGTTTTCTGTATGCTGAGCAGCTATCCAATTACTTCCTGATTCTATGTAATCAAGCTCCGCCTTCTGGTATGTATGGGGAAGCAGTTCTGCAACTGATTTTATTATAAAGTAATCAGACTTAGTGTGGTGTATAGTACTTAGCATACAGTGTAATACAACAGGTGTAAAAGTAATACATCATTGTTTACCGATAGATTTTAGGGAGAAAACTACTGATGTGTGATGTACAGAGCGTTTGTATATTATGCCACAAGTAATTACTGTTGAAAAGAAAACATTTAGAGTAATTTTCACATCTGTGAAAATGAAGCTGTGGTATAGTGATCGTTGCACAGTAGACAGCTGTTTACTACAGGGTATGAAGCATCTAACAGCTTTTATGTTTGTTAATTAAACACAGGAAACACTTCATTTTGCTTTCTGTCTAAATCTCTCAGCTGCTTTTGATTTTGCCTGATAGTTTTACCATGTCTCTCGTAAAGGATTTAGATTTTTGGTAAATCACTGAGAATTGAAGCAGTCAATAATGTGTGACAGAGTTTCATGCTTCCTGTTGTTCAGAAAATGCATATTGATGCAAAACCTGTTGCTGTATTAACTTTTTAAGTGAGTTAGAGACATATTTAAAAACGGTCCTTGTTTGCTCCTTTGTCCTCCCATTAGTTTTGGATTTGTCCAGAATTCTGAAATCAAAGACATTGACAGGTATGCTGCTCTCTGTTTAACAGTGCTAAGTGTATTTACCTACTCTTAAAGCAGGTAAACCAACCCCCGGATTCTCAAAAGCTTGCACAGAGTGCAAGATGAGTGCAGGAGCCCACGCAGGCAATATGCCTGCCGTGCGATCCAGGAACAGCCGGCAGGGGCATGCACGAGAGCTCCAGCACTAATCTTGCATGGACTAAGCCCTGGTATGCAAATCACCTCATTTGCAGGAAAAATCCATGCAAATGAGGTGAATTTGTAATCCAGGAAGCTTGCAATAGTCCGCGCAAGACTAGTGCAATCTGCAGAAATGTACTCAGTTAGTAACCGAGTACATTTCTGCAAAATCAAAAATGGAGCTATGACAGCTCCAAATAAAGGCTGCATATCACTGAGCAAGCATGCCAATGGCCAAGTAGAAGGCCATTGGCATTGCAAATAATAAATTAAATGAAAAAAACAACTTATAATTTTTTTTTTGCCGATTACGGCTATTTAAGCATAGGGCAGCGGCACGTAAACGGGATCAGGGGGAAAATAAGAAAATAAACTTAAAATGGGCATTCTAACTAAAATCAGTATTCTGCCATGCAAGTCAATGGCAGGCAGAAGACAACCTGGCCAGTGAGTAGTGGTTGCTAAGGGGGGAGGCTCAGTGTGGGACATGTAACTATGCATTAGCAGGCAATCCTATGCAAATGAGGTGAAGGATAGTGAATCCCAATTTTCCCCAGCATGTGAGACAGGTCCCATCAGTGTAAGAGTATGAATAGCTGGGTACAAGACTAGGATATAGGTGACATCATGGGGGGGTGTCAGGCATACTGTAAGTGGATTGGAGTCCAGTGGCTTGGGACTGCTCCTAACTTAGCAGAGCTAAGCTAGGGGTGTGTCTAAACCTGCCTAGCACTCTTTACAAAGTGTAAGCAGGTGTGCGCATCACGCACCAGGATTTACAGGAAGAAAAATTAAGTTAAACCAGGAAATAGCAGCTCTGTGCACATTTGAGCACTCCGTTTGCATGGCACGCACACAGGCTTAAACAGGAAGGCAATGGGAGGGGAAAACAGCAGTAGGAAGGTAACCAAGGAGAACTAGCTTAGCTGACAGGTGAAATGTATCAGAATCGGCCAATCACATAGGAAGCAGACCAGCCCAGCCCAGCACACCACTATAAACAATGCAAACACATTTCCCCCTTGTTTTTCCCAATAGCTCTGCACCACCGGTGTATGCAAATGGGGAAATTTTACAAAACGAAAGCAAGAGAAAAAATGTTAGGGGCTGCTTTTGCTATCATAAACTAGCATGTGCAAGAGGCTGAGGGTGGTGAGGATGTGAATGCTGCTGAGCAACCCACAGTGAGGAGACGGAGAAGAGTGTACAGACCCAGGGTATCCTACCAAGGGCTACATGAGCTGGAGATAGTGGAGCGCTATAGGGTGGACATGGGCCTCCTACAGCAGATTGTTGAGCTGTGCCATCCACACCTCACACACAGAACTAACAGAGGGGAACCCATCCCAGTGGATACCAAGGTATGTGTAGGCCTACGAATACTAGCTACAGGTACCTTCCAAAGGCCATTTGGGGATATGATGGGGATATCACAGGCATCAGCATCCAGGGTACTCCACCAGTTCCTGGATGCCATGTCAGCACATCTGTGAGCACGTATATTTCCCCATCACTCGTGAGGCATTGGCCAGCAATATGCATCTCTTCCATCAAATAGAATACCCTGAGGTAGTGGGTGCAATAGACTGCATGCACATACGTATCAAAGCACCACCCGGTGAGCGGGGTAGGGTCTACATCAACCACAAGGGCTTACCCTCCACCAACTGCCAGGTCATGAGCGATACCCAGGGCATAATAATGAATGCATGTGCTGGCTGCCCTGGAAGCTACCATGATTCCCACATCTGGCATCTGACGCAGCTGTACCAGAGATTTGCCAGTGGGGACATCCCACATGGTCACCTAATGGGGGATGTTGGATACGCACTGGAGCCATGGTTGATGACACCCATCAGAAATGCACACACACCTAAACAAGAACTCCATAATGAGGCACATGCACAAACATGAATCATAATAGAGTGTGTGTTTGGGATGCTCAAGTCATGGTTCCGGTGTCTGGACACATCTGGTGGAGCCTTGCAGTACACACCAACTACATGTACCCAAATTGTCCTTGTATGTGCCATGCTACACAATATGATCCTGCGGAAACAGCTGCAGCAGGAACAGCATGGGGCAGGGCCACACAGCCCCCCACCATTGCCAAGGCCTGCACAGTGACTCGGAAGAGGAACAACCTGAGCCTGTCCCAGTAGGCAGAAGGAGGCATGCCTAGTATGCCCTGGCCTTGGCAAAGAGGCAATGCATAGCACATGCACTGACACAGTAGGGACCCAGGGAATATCACCTCTCTCTGACTCACACATACAGTAAAAGGGATGCCAAACATGACACTACCTGTGCTCATCCATGTATAGGGAGTGTACTCTGTGTATCCAACATAGGCAGCCCTGCAGCACCACCCTCAATGCTGGGACACCCACAAGGTAATTGACTCACACATGCCAGTTGGGGGGGGGTCACATACCCAACAACAGTTATAGCCAGCAGGATAGGTGTAGACAAACACAAACAAATGCTGTACTATGGCCTCTGAATGATCCCTATGTGTAACCCCCCCCCCAGGCCTACACAGACAGACTACAGCAGGCCAGGCACTTGGATGTAATATGTGAAGGCTAGGAAGTCAGAAACTAATATGTAGGCAGTGAAAGCTAGGATCTGTAGTACACTGGCATGCCCCTAGCCAGCATGATAGGTAAGACTACAGACTGAAATGGAATACCCAACATACCAGTACAGTCCTAGCAAATGTGTAAAAGTGTCAGGTGTGTCCCCCCCATCCTATGTACACTTATAGTAACAGTCAGGTGTGCCCCCCCACTCCTGTGTAGAAATGTAGAAACAGTCAGGTGCCCCCCCCCGCTATGCAGAAATGTAGCAACAGTACATGCCAAATGACCGATGGATACCCTGCAGACACAGCATGCTACCTGTCGGTGTATAACACAAAGGTCAGCACCGCAGTACAAATTACCTGGACTTGATCCACACATGCAATACAGATGGCCATACTGGGCATGCTCACACACACAGAGGAATGAAGGCAATGTCAGTCAACAACATACTGAAAGGTCATACTGGGCATGCTCACACACTTAAACACATAAAGGCTCTGTCTGCAAACACCAGTGAACCAGACATATCTGGCAGTCGCAGTTCTTAGTGCAGACACATGTCAGTATGCACCACTTCTGCCTTGCACACACAGTGGATAGGAATACAGACATATATATATGAGCACAACACACTATAATAAGCCAAAGGTAAATGGACATAGATGTGTGGAAGAGCGTGGCTGTGACAAGGACCCACTCGGGCCTGTCCCACCCAGCACACAGCCAAAGGGCCCCAAACACATGAGGTGCAGATGTCACTAACTGCAGATACTAGCCATCAGCATCTGTCAGCATGACAGACTATGTAGTGCTTGTGCCAGCTGTGCAACATGACTGTACAAGGAAGTAGCCATCTAGTAGCTTTATACATGTACCTGTGTCATATGACCCCATGTGTGCCCGCATGTGGCATGTCAACCCCTACATGAATGGGTTATGGCCTCTGCACAAACCGCCCTCCCCATAGTAGTATTATGACAAGCCTGCTGAGATCATCCAATGTGAAATACACCTTTGTGAGAGCTGTAGCTCAGGAATCTCCATGGCGTGTCCCATAACTGTGTACTGCTGTAGTGATAAACTAGTTAGGTAGTAGTTCTAACCCCAGACTTGGCAACTGTGTGAGTGTGTGTTTATGTGCATGTCTGACTGTGTAGAGAGCAATGCTTTTTAGGATACTCACGCTCCGTACAATTCTTGGCAAGGCTGCTGATGTCACTCACCTAGAAATACACCTCTGGGAAAGTCATAGCACGGTAATCTCTGTAGCATGTCCTGTAACTGCATACTGCTGTAGTATGATAACATAGTTAGGTAGATGTTCTAACCCGAAACCTAGCAACTGTGTGTTTGTTTGTGAATCTGTGTGTGTCTGACTGACTAAAGAGCAATGCTTTTTAGGCTACTCACACTCCGTACAATTCATATACTGAACCTTGGCAAGGCTGCTAATGTCACTCACCTAGAAATACACCTCTGGGAAAGTCATATCCCAGTAATCTCCATAGTTTGTCCTGTAACTGCATACTGCTGTAGTGTAATAAATTGGTTAGGTAGGTGTTCTAAGCTCAGACCTGGCAACTGTTTGTTTGTTTGTGAATCTGTGTGTGTGTGTGTGTCTGACTGAGTAGAAAGCAATAGTTTTTAGGCTACTCACACTCTGTACAATTCACATACTCAACTATGGCAAGCCTACTGATGTCACTCACCTAGAAATACACCTATGGGAAAGTCACAACCCAGTAATCTCTGTAGTACATCCTGTAATTGTGTACTGCTGTAGTGTGATCAATTAGTTAGGTAGGTGTTCTAACCCCAGACCTGGCAACTGTGTGCTTGTGTGTGTCTGACTGAGTAGACAGCAATGCCTTTTTAGGCTACTCACACTCTGTACAATTCATATACTCAACTCTGGCAAGGCTGCTGATGGCACTCACCTAGACATACACTTCTGGGAAAAGTGTAGCCTAGTAATCTCCGTAGCACATCCTGTAACTTCATACTGCTGTAGTGTGATTTAGAACTGTGGTAAGGTTCCATCTCCACCCATGGCAGTTCAGGATGTTTTTGTTTGTGTTTCAATGTCTGTGTATGGAGCAATGCATTATAGGCTACTCACTCGCAGTACATTTCAAATGCCCTACTGTGGCAATCCTGCTGATGTCATTCATTGTGAAATACAACTTTGAGGAGACAGTTCATCAGTAATCTCTGTGGTGCTTCCTATAACAGCTCCATGCTGTAGTGTGATATAGTTCTCAGTGAGGGGTTCTATACTCACACATGTCAGTTGGGGATGTTTTGTGTGTGTCTCACTGTCTGTGTAGGAAGCAATGCATTTTACGCTAGTCACTCACAGTACAGTTGAAATGCCCTACTTTGGTAACCCTGCAGATGTCATATATTGTGAAATACACCTTTGGGGAAGAAGTACTTCAGTAATGTCCATGGTGCATACTATAACTGCATAGTGATGTAGTATAATAAACTAGTTAGGTAGGGGTTCTACTCTCAAACATGACAGGTGTGTGTGTGTGTGTGTGTGTGTGTGTGTGTGTGTGTGTGTCAGTGTGTAACTCGTATCCTGTGTAGAGGTGTATGTGAGTGTGTGACACCTGTGGGCAATGAGGAGGGGGTGTTTTGCTCAGTTCTTTTATGGTGGCCCTACTATATATCACCATGCCAACCATTCAGTGATAACAGATGTAAATTAGCTGAGAGGCTGGGGTGCAAAGCCATACCCAGACATGTGACATCAAGGCCAGCCAATCACAGTTAGCAACCCCACTATTACCCAGAGCACACACACAACCCATGTGTCATACGCACACACATGCCTAGGCAACAGCCAATATGTGGGTAGTACACTGCATATTGGCCACTGATAGTAAATATGCAGTGATAGCAGTGGGCGACAGAGGGCATGTCACCCTGCACATCTGTCCAATATGCACATACATGCAGACAGTGCACCTCCACCATGTTCCCAAATGGACACCTGCACCACCCATGGTGCCTTCACATGTGACTCCCTATGGACATACCATGCCTGATAACATGCCCTGTATGGACAGATGACACTGACATCAGGGAATGCTGTTAGCATGCTATCAATGTAGGTGCAGGGTAAACCTGCTGCCCATTACCAGTTCCTGCCACAGGTGGGCAAGACTGACACATCCGATGATAATCTGTGTTCACAACATGGGCCAGACACCCCAGGTACAGTTTCACATGTCACTGTACATGCATGTGGGAGGTGTGCACATCCCAGACACCATCCATGTTATGGCGTAAGGAACATATACATGGCAAGTGATGCACAGCATTGGCCACACACAATAGTCATGCAGTTGACTGGATGGGGGATGCAATACCCACCTGTGTGGGCAAATGCAGAAACTATAGGCCTGTGACATAATGCAGACCATTGTAATGTGGCCTGATGCCAAGGTATACCCATCCCCTGCCCTTGTACAGCCTGCTGGCACATTTGACCACCACACACCCATGCAGACATGCACCCATGTATGTCAAAACCGGCACCCTGTGTGTTCATCTGTGTGTTGCATGGTGCATATGACCACATCCACACTCACTACAACCACCCAGGGCATACTGAAGCATGCTCTCTGATGTCTGACACCTCATCATACTCTATGCCCAAACAACCTCCATATGACCCATGTGGTGCATGTGATACCTGCACATTGATATGTTGTGGCAATCTCGCTAGTGATGAGTTGCACTCCTGGCTCTGCCAGGTGTGTCAATGTGTGTGTGTCCCTGTGTGAGTGTGCCTGTGTTGACGCTGGCAGCTGTTCATGCAAACAGGCACGTGTACATCATCTACCATATCCCTGTTGCAGATGTCACTCACCATCACATATATGCTGTGAGTGCTCCACAGCAGGTAACCCATGTGGCGCATCCAATAACTGCATCGAACTGTGATAGCACTACATAGCTATCACCTGTGCTGGTAGGTGTGTGACACAAATGTGCTTCTGTTTTACTCTTCCACCCCTTCCTGACATGTATTTGCCTCTGTCTGCCTCCCCCACTCCCTCTTTGGTGGATTTGGAGACCCACACCTGCTTTGCTTAGGCAGCAGCATGTGTATTTTAAGTGATGCTCATGATCAGCTGATGGCCTCTGCATGAATTGCAGCCCTCCCCTAGCTGATTGCATGTGGAATAGCTGTGGTAACATTCCCATAGCCAATTGCATGGAAACACACTCCAATACCTAGGATCAAAATGGTGGTGTTGGCCCTTTTCAGTCACTGTGAGCAGGAACTCGATCTGTTGTTTGGCAAACAGCATCTCAGATGGATTGAGGATTTAACTCTAACAACATACCATGTGGAAAGAGGGGAACAAACAGGAGGGGGATGTGCTTGACCTGACTACAGACTGTAAGTGCTGCTATACTGCATGTGAAGTAATGTTGGTTTAACACTGTTTGTCTGGATATGCATGTCGTACATGTCGCAATACCTGCCATGTCAGTTCCATGTATATGAGGGATCCCCATCCGCAGGGTCATCTGCAGACTGGGCAGTGTTGTGCCTTTGGTTTCATGTGTTAGCCACGGTGCAACTATCTGTGGAATGCAGAAGGTAGTGTGAGGAATGCAGTCTGTAGATGGTGAAGGCTGTGACAGTTATTGACTTCATATCCCTCATAGGACATATGTTGCAACAAACCCCTTTACAATGGTAAATTTATGAGGTTATCACAGCAACATGTCTATACTGGCCCTATGTATGTGCTGTCAGACACACCTCTGTCAACTGTTGTACATATGTCATGCATGAAGTGGTGCATATGTGCTGTACACCATAAATAGTGTCATCATATCTGATAACAAGCCAGTGATATTTCAGATTGCTACACGTTATGTACAGTAGGAGTTATATTTCATGACATCACCTGGACATTCTGTGGATGATTGTACAGTACTGAGATCTGTGTAGTGATGGTGAATGCCGGCAGTGTGTGTATTGTTAATATGTACTTTAGTCTGTGTACAGACTGTGGTAGATGTCATTGTTCTAGCTCCCCTTCTATCTGATGTTACATGCTGCCCTACTGTATGGTACCGTTTTGCCATACATGTTTGTAGGGCCATACACACACATGTCCCATACCACAGACAGCCATCAGACCAAACTGGGTAGCAGCCCAGTATATGTAGGGACATTCTGTGAGTGGCACATATGAGGATGGTGTAGAACCGATAGTCCATATGCTGTAATATTATGCTAGCTTACCATATGTGGCTGTGTTCACATTGGTTGTGGTTATGCACTGTCACACAGGTGTATCTCACCCTGTGCATTCCCCCATAAAACATGTAGGCCAGTGTTGAGCCAGTCTGCCTGTAGCCTGCACAGTGCATTGTTACATGCCTAGCAGCTTAGTGTACTTATCCAATGAGATGTCATGTGCAGATACTTGCCAGATGTACTGCTGCTGGGCATCCCTTAAAAGTCATGTATGTCAGACAGAGCAGTGGGATGCTGTACAAATGTATATCAATATCTAGTGGGTAGTATGTGTCCATGGCACCCCTGGTCCAGCAGCCATTATGTGTCAGGCCGGACAGGAGTGTGTGAATTCAAAACCGATGGTGGCAAATGTATACCAGTCGTTATGTGTTATACCCATCTACATGGCTGTCTACATCCATATTGTCAGGCCTGGTACACATGTTGCGCACTAAGGGATTATGTGTATACCTCTGGACTGTACAGGGTGTGTCCAGAATTCCACATATATTGGCCAATATTTCTGCGTGCCTTATGCACTCCAGAGGCCGGTGTATGTAACAGTGGTATATGGGCCTGTAGTATTGAGTCTTGGTGGGGAACACCATAAATGACCTAGGCTGTTACAAAATGTGGGGGTATCTGGGGTGAGCTGCCACAAGGTATCTGGATGTACAGTACCGTATACGTCAGCTATATTGACATTACTCACATTACTTGGGCTACTGCAAGCCTACTGCCCCCCGCCATACAGACTGTTCTGTTTGTTGGTGTGCTCATGATGGTGTCAGGTATGCCTTGTTATGTACCAGTTACAACCCATTTTACCACAAAATGTCCTTACCTCCTACTGAGTTTGTACAGAGTGTGGATAGAGGCTGCTGAATGACACACCTGCAGTACGTACTGTTGATTGTTTGGTATCCTGTGGCACAGTCTGTCTCCACTATTGTACAATTTGAAGGGCTTGGCATGGACAGCAACAGTTGTGAACCTTTCCAGACTACTGTATTAGTGTAACTGTTTCACAGTTGCAGTACTCTGTTTATATGGTTATCGGTATCTGAACAGCTATATGACATGGCATATAGAACTATTATACTACACAATTAATGGATTCCATTTCTGCAAGCCTGATTGTGGTGTCTTTCCTATGACCTTTCTATGGGTATATGTTGCAGGCAACGATTGACATTTGTGTAGGTGGCCCATACAGTGTCCAGTTGTTCAGCTGTTAACTGTAGGCATAGTGGCTGTTCCATATTGTGTGCACCTCCTACATATGTATCTTACTGTTCATATTTCGTATGTGTAGTCACACACATATATATATATATATATATATATATATATATATATATATATATAAGTATATCTGTGACTGTGTATCTGTATCCTGGGGATGTTGATGGCTTCCACATATTACATGTCCTATGGGAGGCAGACTGTACTTGGTAGTGTATTACAGGGCGCATGTGGTTGGGAGTGGGGGATGCCTATTTGTACAACACGTATAGTGTGTGGAGCCTTTCAACCCCATCAACAGTGCATGTGGACATATGTGTATTTGTTAATCTGCCACTGCTATCTACAGATGTATGGCCATATATACCTATATAGATATATATATCTGCTAACATATATATATATATTTATATAAAATTATGTCCATATATACCTACATAGATATATAACTGTGTACACATATGTAACGTGCTGTGTATATGTTGACATATAGGGGTAGACACATATATGTTTCGAATTAGCCATATGCATGTATATATGTGCATATATAGTGATATATATGTATATAGAGTTAGAAGAACAAAATGTATATATATATATATATATATATATATATATATATATATATATATACATGTATATAGATATGTTGTATCTATTCAGATGTTAATATGGTTACACACACAGACATCTAGGTGCTGGTATACATTCTCTGTACTGTTGCATAACAGGACTGGATGATATGTTTCTGACAACAGTGACTTTCTGTGTATCTGTCATGGCTTAGTGGTACATGACTTTGTCTAGGGTTTGCATGGTCCTGGGCTCGAGCCTAGCAGAGGTTGTTTGTTTTGTTGCTAGGCAGTACAAGGGTCGATGGATACAGAGTAACTAAGGGACTTTAAAGCAGTTGTAAGCAGGTTTGCACAGATTGCACTGAGCTAAGCATTGCCTACACAGATTAAGCAATTAAGAAGATGAGTGTATGAAAATGTAACCGGAGGTTACCACTGCTTACCTCCACACAAACCCGCTTACAACTTCTTTAAAGTGCCTTAATCACTCTGTATCCATCGGCCCTTGTACCGTCTAGCAACAAAATAAACAACCTCTGGTAGGCTCGAACCCAGGACCATGCACACCATAGCCAAAGTGATTTACTTCTATGCCATCTCAGATATACATAACCCTGCTGTCTACACATACATATCATCCGACCCAGTCATTCAACAGTACAGAGAATGTATTCCAACATGTAGATGTATGTGTGTGTGAAAATATATTAATGTCTAAACAGATGCAACATACTGATATATATATATATATATATATATATATATATATATATATACATATATCAATATATACATATATAAATATATATGAATGTATACACATGCAAATACCTACATCTATAGATATATATGCCTACATCCAAATGTGTACATATATACAGCAATATATATCTATTTATCAATATATATATATATATATATATATATATATATATATATATATATATATATATATATATATATATATATAGGTATGTACAGACATACATCTGTAGATAATGTGGGAACATATCAGAAACATATATGTCCACATACACCATTAATGGGGTTGACAGTCACGATCAACATATGTCATGCACGAGTAGGTACCCCCCCCCCCACAGCCAAACATGCCTACCTTGCAATACACTACTAACTGTTGCAGATCTCATAACCAGGACCTTACATAACAAGTGCACAAGATGTTAACAGTACTCCATCCCACCTGTATGATGTCAGGCTGGTATCAGTAACATATCATGCAATACATTCAGGCTCATAATGACTCGCATTTTGCAGTCATCTGTTGCCTTTATTAGCCAGAGTCCCATACTGTTGGCCTGTACTTCAGAGATGCAGATGCCACACAACAGTGGTCCCAGGATTAACCCTGAAGTACTCCACTTGTCACCTGTCTGGAGCTGGATTTGGAGTCAGTTACATCTACAGTTTGGGTTCTGTCAGTAAGCCATGTGGCAAACCATCGAGTGGCATAGGGATGTATGGCCGGATTAGTATGTTAATCTATGTTTCTATCCTGGGGGATGGTGTTGAAGTGCTTTGTGAGGTCCACATAGGCTTTGTGGACTACCTTACCCTCTGCAACAGCTATGCGGACTGAGTCAAACAGTCAATCAGCATCAGTAGGGAAGAGTGGCCCTCCATGAGCCCAATCTGTGTGAGGTCCAGTGTTTGCGGGTTGCCAGTGTCTGTGTTCAAGGATTCCATGATAAAGCATTCCATGGCCATGCAGATCAGGCTCGTCAGTCTGATGTGACAGTAGTTCCTGGAATCCAAGGTGGGTCCCCTCCTTGTGTAGTGGGATAACTGCAGCTGTGCGCCACTCAGTGGGCACCAGGCCTGATGTGAGGCTATGATTACACATGAGAGTTAGGTGAGTTGCTATTTCATTTTGTAGTTCATATAGTACACAACCCAGGATGTCATCTGGTCCCATGGATGCCGTATTCTTAGCTGTGGATAGTGCAGTTTCTACCTGTGTGGCCATGATTACTGGGCATTGGAACTCATTTCGTATTGACATGGGCCCTTTTGGGGGTGAGAGGGGGTTGAATGTGGCACTAAATTAATCTGCCAGGATATTGGCAAATTCCATGGGAGTAGTCTATGTAATGCCATTCTGTTGTCATCCAGAGCACTTCTGAGCATTGCCAGTTAGATTCTGGACATAACTATAGAATGCTGTGTGGTTGTTTGTCAAATCTTTGGCAATTATAGTTACATAACTGGCTTTGCAGGATTCCATGAAGGATCTCAACTTCCTTCTGGGGCTGGTAAGGGAGTTGTTTGCATCCTATAGGTTCATAGGTTCATAGGTTGGTACTAGCTATCAGCCCTAGGGCCTATACAAGCCTAGCCATAACAATTCCCTGGCTATTTCTTCCCACACTATTTACTTCCCTGGACCCCTGTCTAGCAGGGCAACTGACATGATCCCTGGGGTGAATTTCCTTTCTCACATCCAATCGTCAAGGTTCCTTTTGAAGAGGGCCAAAGAGGCACTCTGCTTCACATGTATAGGCAATCTATTCTAGAGTCTGGGGAGTCTCTGGGTCAGGAACCTATCCCTCCAGCATGTTTTGTTTATTGTGATGACAAGGTTTAGATCCCTGGAGCATGTGGCTCTGAGGGATTGGGATTTCTTTAAGCGTAGCATGTCCAACAGCTCTGGATTTGACATGGCCTTGTATGTTAAGCAGAGATCGCCTCTAAGTAGACGCTATGCGACAGAGTATAGCTGGAGTTTTTTAAGGTGGTCAGCATAGGGCATCTTCTTTAGGCCTGTGATTTTTTTAGTGAGGTATTTCTGCAGCCTTTCCAGTTGTTGCAGATGTCTTGAGAGGTACATACCAAATGAGGCATTGTATTCCATAATGGGTCTAATGAGGGATGAGTACAGTGAGACAATGACCTCCTTTTTTCTGGATGAAAAGCCCTTAGTGATGAGGTGTGCCACATACAAGGATTTCCTGACTGTTGTGGCGATGTGGTTATCGAAGGTGAGACCACTGTCCACCTGTGTCCCTAAGTCTCTTATCATACTTTTGGTGTTTAGTGTACTGCCACCTATATGGTAATTCACACATACATGCTTTTTCACAAAGGGGATAACTATACATTTCTTGGCATTGAGCTTGAGCCCATGGCTCTGGCACCAAGCATCTGTTTCTGTAAGGCCCTTTTGTAGAGTATCCACATCATTTGGGGATTCAATAATGGCTCCCAGTTTGCAGTCATCTGCGAACTTTGTTAGCTAGAATCCCCTAGTGTTGGCCTGTACTTCAGAGAAGTAGATGCCAAACAAGAGTGGTCCCAGGACTGAACCCTGAGGTACTCCACTTGTCACTTGTCTGGAGCTGGATTTGGAGTCAGCTACTTTACAGTGTGGGTTCTATCAGTAAGCCAGTTAGCAACCCATTGGGTGATGTAGGGATTAATGCCCAGCTTAGTAAGTTTATCTATGATTTCAGAGTGGAGGATGGTGTCAAAGGCCTTGGCAAGGTCTAGATAGGCTGTGTGGACCATCTTACCCTTGTCCATGGCTCTGGAGACTGATTCATAGAAGTCAACCAGGTTCAGGGGAAAAGATCGTCCCTTCACAAACTCAAACTGGGTGGGGTCCAGTGTTTGAAGGTTGCCAATGTCTTTGTTTATAGGTTCCATGATAATACGCTCCATGGCCTTGCAGATAAGGCTTGTCAGACTGACGCAATGGTAGTTTCCGGGATCCAAGGTGGATCCCCCCTTGTGGAGTGGGATAACTGTAGCTCTGCGCCACTCAGTAGGCAAGAAACCTGAGGTGAGCCTATGATTAAACATGGCACTTAGGTGAGGTGCCAGTTCATATTGTAGTTCATGTAGTACACAGCCTGGGATGTCATCTGGTCCCATGGATGCTGTATTCTTAGCTTTGGAGAGTGCGTTTTTTACCTGTGTGGCCATTATTACCAGAATTTGGCAATCTTCTGGTATTGAGATGGGTCATTTAGGGGGCGAGAGGAGGGTGAAGTTGGCACTGAATCGATCTGCCAGAATATTGGCAATATCCTTGGGATCAGTATATTTAATGCCATTCTGTTTTAGCTCAGAGCAGATCTGAGCATTGCCATTTAGATTCTTGACATAGTTATAGAATGCCTTGTGGTTGTCTTCGGACTCTTTGGGAATGTTATTTTCGTAACTAGCTTTGGAGGATTTTATGAGGGATCTCAGTTTCTTACTGAGGCTGGTAAGGGAGTTTTTTGCATCCAGGGATTTTCCTCTTTTCTGCAACAGTTTCTTCCTTTTGTTGTAAAGTTTGTTTATGGCAGGGGACCACCAGATTGGCTTCCTTTTTTTGGATGAGAGCATCTTGGTTCTGTTTGGGATGGCACGATTCATGCATGAGTGGATGTGCTCATACAGTGCCTTAGTCTAGGATTCAGCAGTTGAACTTTCAGTTCCCGTCTGCATGGGTGTAATGAAGTTTGTCACTTCTGACTTGAGTAGCATGAAGTTGGCTTTGGAGAAGGTTTTTATGGAGGTTTCCTTACTGGGGGGTGGGGGTGGGATGTGGATGTTAAGGGTGATTAGCTTATGGTCAGACCTGACTAATGAGGGGGTGACCATATGTGTGGAGCATCGATTTCCCATGTTGGTAATGACCAGGTCTAGGATATTGGAGCCCCTGGTGGGACTATGGATTAATTGATCCAGGGCATTGGAATTTATGAATTCCAAGAACCGTTGGGCAAAGGTGTTGGTACATGAGTATTTTTCCCAGTTAATGGCAGGGTAGTTAAAATCACCCAGTATTAGAGTATTTGGTTCTATCTTAATATTTTCAAGTATGTTTAGAAAGGTGTAGTGAGAATCTTGGGGTATGGTGGGGGATCTGTAGCAAGCTACAATTTGGATTGCAGTCTTACCTAGTGTTAGTTGCACCTGGAGAATTTCAGACGCATTGTGTTGGGCAACTAGCCTGGTGGTGTGAATATCCTTGGTGAATATTGACACTCCTCCACCTTTAGTGTTTCGGTCCTGGTTTGGTGGCTGAAAAGTGTGGTAAGAGTTGTAGCCTTGTATTGCAGGGGTGCTCTATGGAGCCTTGAACCAGGTCTCAGTTACTGCACAGATATCGATGTTCTCCATTTTTAGGAGTGCCTTGAGAGAGTGCATTTTGAGGTTTAGACTTCTAGCATTGGAATATCAGTTTCCATTCAACAGTGTCTACCTTCTGTTGTATACTCTGTTCATGGCAGGAGACCTCCAGGCTGGCCTGTTTATTTGGGAGGAGATCGTCATGGCTCTATGTGGGATGTCAGGAATCACGCACAAGTGGATGTGCTCATACAATGCCTTAGTTCAGGATTCATCAGTTGAACTGTCAGCTCCTGTCGCCATGGGTGTCACAAACATTGTCACCTCTGCCTTGAGTAGCATGATGTTGGATGTGGAGAGGTCTTTTACGGACAACTGTATATACATTCCTTTCACATGTTCAGTTTGATTAGCCTATGGTGAGATTACTTTGGTGAAACCTCAGTCTCATGGAGTGCTGTGATGGCTTAGTGGTTAGCTACTGTAATGTACAGGGTCCTGGGTTCATGACCTGCAAAGGCAGGTTAATTTTGTTCTGGCGAGAACAGCGGTTAATGCATACAGACTACTTAGGGCAATTTAGGTTAGTCACACTCAATACAATTCAAATGCCCTACTTTTGCAATCCTGCTGATTTCAATCACTGTTAAGTTCACCTTTGGGGAAAGCATACTCCAGCAACTTCTGCAGTGTGTGCTATAACAGTGTAATGCTGTAGTATGATATAGAACTCTGGTAGTGGTTCTATTCTCACACACGAGAGTTGTGGATGCTTTTGTGTCTGTTCCTATGCCTGTGTAGGGACCATTACATGTCTGGCTAGACACACTCACTACAACTCATTCGCCCTACTTTGGCTCTCCTGCTGATGTCACTCACTGTGAAATAAACCTGTGGGGAAAGAATACTCCAGTAATCTTCGTGGTGCATTCTATAATTGTGTAGTGCTGTAGTGTAATAACTAGTAAGATAGGAGGTCTAATACCAGATGTGACAGGTGTGTGTGTGTGTCTTAATGTGTCAATGTTTGTCAGACGTGTCCTATGTGGAGGTGGTTGTGAGTGTGTAACAACTGGACTCAATGTTGAGTGGGTTTTGCAAATCTCTTATATGGTGCCCCCAGTATATATCACAATATCCACCGTGCAGGGATGACAGATGTGATGTCAGTACATAGTCAGTCAGGGGTTCGATACCCTGGACTGGTAGGTGTGTGACACAAACATGCTTACCTTTTACTCTCCCAACCCACCCTGGATTATATTTGCGTTTGTCTGCCTCTCTCGCACCCTCTCTGGTGGATGTGGAGACTTACATCTGCTTGGCATAGGCAGCAGCATGTGTATTGTCAGTGATGCTCATAATCAGCTGATGGCCTCTCCATGAATTACAGCACTCCTCTACCTGATTGCATGTGGAACAACTGTGGTAACATTCCCATAGCCAATTGCAGGGGAACACACCCCAATTTCCAGGAACATCATGTTGGTGTTGGGCCATTTCATTCACTGTGAGCAGGAACTAGATCTGTTGTTTGGCAAACAGCATCACAGGTGGATTGGAGACATACCTCTAACAACATACACTGTGGAAACAGGCCAACACACAGGAGGGGTATGTGCCTGTCTTGACTACAGACTGTAAGTGCTGCAATACTGCAGTTGGGGTAATATTGGTTTAACAGGGTGTGTGTGGATATGGCTGTCCTACATGTTTAAATACTTGTCATGTCAGTGCTATGCTTATTGGGAATCCTCATCTGTAGGGTCATCTGCAGACTGGGCAGTGTGTGGTGCCTTGTGTTCCTTGTGTTACCCACAGAGCACCTATCTCTCAACTGCAGAAGGTAGTCTGAGGATTGCAGGCAGTAGATGGTGACAGCCAGGAGTTACTGACGTCATATCCCTCATAGGACATATGGTGCAACAAACCCTGTTACGACAGTAAATGTATGAGGGTATTACAGCAACATGTCAATACTGGCCCTGTGTTTGTGCCTCCAGCCACAACTCTATCAACCTTTGTACATATGTCATGCAGTAGGGCGTGCATATGTTCTGTACACCATAGTCATTGATAGCATATCTGATAACAAGCCAGTGAGATATCAGACTGCTACACATGTTATGTATAGTAGGGGTTATATTTGAGGACATAGCCTGAGCATTCTGTGGTTGTGAGTACAGTACCGAGGTATGTGTAAGTCTAGTAATTGTCGACAGTGTGTGTGTATAGTGAATATGTACCTTGGCCTGTGTAGAGACTGTGGTGGATATCATTGTACCTGGTCCTGTTCTATCTGATGTTACTTGCTGCTCCACTGTATGTCACCCTATCAGCTTACATGTTTGTAGGGGTGAACACACACATGTTCCATACCACAGACAGGCATCGGACCACACTGTCTAGCGGCCCAGCATATGTAGGGGTGTTGTGTGAGTGACTCATATGAGGATGGTGTAGATCAGATAGTCCATATACTGTAATAGTATGCTAGATTACCATATGTGGCTGTGGCTGTGTTCACATTGGTTGTGGTTATGCACTTTCACAAAGGTGTCTGTTACTCTGTGATGTGACATGCCTGTAGAGCCTACTATCTATGCAGGTACATGTGTATTCCCACATGGGAAATGTAGCCCAGTGTTGAGTCAGTCTGTCTGTAGCTTGCACTGTGTTATGTTACATGCCTAGCAGATTACTGTACTTATCCAGTGAGATGTCATGTCCAGATACTTGCCAGATGTGCTTCTGCCGGGCCACCATGACAGTCATGTATGTCAGACAAAGCAGTGGGATGCTGTTCAGATGTATGTCACTAACTAGTGGGTAGTATGTGGCCATGGCACCTCTGTACCAGCGGTTATTATGTGTCAGGACAGACAGGGGTGTAATCATCATCTTCTTTCAGCTGTTCCCGTTAGGGGTCGCCACAGCGGATCATCTGTTTCCATTTCTTCCTGTCCTCTGCATCATGCTCTTTCACACCAACTGCCTCCATGTCCTCTCTCACCACATCCATAAACCTCATCTTAGGCCTTCCTCTTTTCCTCTTACCTGGCAGCTCCATCCTTAGCATCCTTTTCCCAATATACCCAACATCCCTCCTCAGCACATATTCAAACCAACGCAATCTCGCCTCTCTTGCTTTGTCTCCAAACTGTCCAACCTGAGCTGACCCTCTAATATACTGATTCCTAATCCTGTCCATCTTAGTCACACCCAGTGCAAATCTTAACATCTTTAACTCTGCCACATCCAGCTCTGACTCCTGCCTTTTCAACAATGCTACAGTCTCCAACTCATATAGACCTTCCCTTTCACTCTTATTGGTACCCGTCTGTCACACATCACTCCTGACACTCTTCTCCACCCATTCCACCCTGCCTGTACTCTCTTCTTCACCTCTCTTCCACACTCACCATTACTCTGAACTGTTGATCCCAAGTACTTAAACTCATCCACCTTTACCAACTCTACTCCCTGCATCCTCACCATTCCTCTACCCTCCCTCTCATTTACACACATATATTCTGTTTTAGCCCTGCTGACCTTCATTCCTCTCCTCTCTAAAGCATATCTCCACCTCTCCAGGGTCTCCTCAACCTGGTCCCTACTCTTACTACATATCACAATGTCATCTGCAAACATCATAGTCCACGGGGCCTCCTGTCTAATCTCATCTGTCAACCTGTCCATCACCACTGCAAATAAAAAAGGGCTCAGAGCTGATCCTTGATGTAATCCCACCTCCAGTGTATGAATGCATAACCTATGGGGGCAAATGTATACCAGTATTTACATGTTATACCCATCTACATGGCTGTTAACATCCACATTGACAGACCTGGTCCACATGTCTTGCATGAAGGGGTTCTGTGTATACTCCTGGACTGATCAGCATGTGTCAGACTGTCCACATATATTGGGAATATTGCAGGCGTAGTCCACAGGGGCATTACTGTGCTAGCAGTGGTACTGCACTATGATGACCTCAGGATGTCTGTCAGTAGTCAATGGTGCACATGTTAACAGCAGATGTGGCCTCCCACACACACCATGTCAGTGAAGATGATCCCTATTACAGTAGCAATAGACTACAAATATACATGCAATACATACATGACATCCCCTTGCCCTGACAGGTTGGGACTATTGGGGTTGAGGTAGGGCTCCACTCCATGTGCAGGACATATGGTGAACATATACGTATATTTAAGTATACATATATCCATATAGATATCTACACATATACATATCTTGCTTACTGCATGACAACAGTTTTACACATATGTGCCTGTGTTCCAGCCTCTGTCCTCCACCTACATACCTGGCTTTGCACATGTGACATGCTGCCAAGGGTTGTTATGTAGTGGGCTGTGTGTATGCCATGCTGTCATTCCTGCCAACCCTCCACTGCTGTTGTGTCCTCCACACATACTGGGGGGTTTGGGCCATATATGTGTGGGCTTCACCTACACAATACATGTCTGCCCTAATGCACTGCAGAGGGCAGTGTACGTAACCGTGGTATATGGCCCAGTAGTAGTGAGTGTAGGGGGGGTGCACCATGACTAACGTAGGCCATTACAACATGTGTGGGTATCTGGGGTAAGCTGCCTTAAGGTATCTGGATGTACATTACCATACAGTCCACCGTGGGTAAATGCAGGCCTACTGCCTCCTGTCATAGGGAATGTTCTGTTTGTCAGTGTGATTGTGATGGTGTCAGTTATGCCTTGTTATGTAACAGATACATCCCATTGTGTCAACTGGCATCTGTACCCCCTAGGGATTGTGTACAGAGTGTAGATAGAGGCTAGTGACCTACACGTCTGCATTACGTACTGTTGATTGTCTGGTATGCTGTGGGGCAGTCTGTCATTACTACCTGAAGGCCTCGGCTTGGACAGCAACACATGTCAACCTTTCCAGACTACTGTCTCAGTATAACTGTTTCACAGTTGTATTACACTGTTCATATGGATGTCAGTGTCTAAACGGCTATATGACATGGCATATACAACTGTCATAGTACACAAATATAGCTTTCACATTCATTTATGCGCACCTGTGTGTGGTGTTATACCCTTTGATATCTCTGTGGGTATGTGTTGCAGGCAATGAATGTCATTTGTATGGGTGGCTCATACAGTCTCCAGTTGGTAAGGTGGTGACTAGGAATACTGGCTGCTCAATATTGCGTGCACGTACTGCATATGTATCTTACTGTACATATCTCTGTGTGTGTATGTGTAGTTACATATATATCTATATCTACACACACACACATATATATATATATATGGTTCCCTATTAGAATCCTGAAACACTATAAGCCTGAAAGTCAAAATCCTGAAAACTAATGACTGAAAATGCAAAATCTCGAAAATGCAAAATCCTGAAAGTCAAAATCCTGAAAACACAAATAATGCTAATATGTCACTATAAAGACACTAATATCTACCAACTGACCCTGACCCTAACCCTAACCCTAAGGTCCGTCACTATCGCACTCACCTGACCGGCCCTAACCCTAACTCACTTAAACCGTAACCCCAATATTTGTCATTATTGCATACATGCCTAACCTCGCCCTAACCTAACTCACTTATACCCTAACCCTAACATAAAACCAAGCGCACTTACCTGGACCCCATGACCTAACACCACAGGGCTAACAATAGCAAAGCCACAATGACGTCAGTATGTCCATTTTGTGTTTTCAGGATTTTGACTTTCAGGATTTTGCATTTTCGAGATTTTGCATTTTCAGTCATTAGTTTTCAGGATTTTGACTTTCAGGCTTATAGTGTTTCAGGATTCTAATAGGGAACCATATATATATATATATATATATATATATATATATATATATATATAAATATATATAGTTCACCTTCACAAGATCGAATGGATGGAAGCTCGAAATTCATAATCTCGAGACCAGAATCTTGAACTTCCATTCACTCGAAATTGTGAATGGGAGCCTTAGGTTTAAACAAATAAAAGGTTAACTTATCTTATTAAACGAGGCCAGGTTCCCCTGTACCCTACCAGTTTAAATGTGAATGTTCCGTGACCGCACTATAGCGGAGGAATGGGAAAATCTTCTGTTTTGTGCTTATGCATATAGCGCAAAAGGGGATATTTCCCTTTCCTTCACTATAGTGCGATCTTGGAGTAGGTATATTTAAGTAGGGGGTGTGGGGGGTGCAGGGGTGTGAAGCCCCCCTGTGAAAATATTTGAAAGGTGTTAATTATTTTCTTTTTTGCCCCTTTCATATGTTCGAGTTTCTCTAAATTCGAAATTCTAGTTTCAAGTTTATGACTTTCGAGTTTAGAGAAGTTCGATCATATGAAGGGGAACTATATATATATATATATATATATATATATATATATATATATATATATATATATATATATATATATATATATATATATATATATATATATATATATATGCCTGTATCTTCATATATCTGTCTGTGTATATGTATCCTAGGGATGGCCATGTCATGTGTGGTCCTGGTTATGGGATCTGCAACACTTGGTACTGTATTACAGGGGGGACGTGCTTGGCTGGAGGGGAGTATACCTATTCGTACCAGACGTATATTGTGTGGGGCCTCTCAACACCATTAATGTTGCATGAGGACATATATGTTTTTGTTATATCCCCACTGTTATCACCAGATGTCTGTCCGTATACACCTATATATGTAAATGTATATATCTGCTGACATATAAATGACCTGCTGTATATATTTACACATGTAGATATAGACATATATATCCATAGATGTAGACATTTGCATGTATATATGTTTATATATATTTATATATGTATATATTCCCACCCAAGTTGATAGCAATCTCTCATTTGACAACCACGTGGCCAAAGTGGTTAGAAAAACATTTTATATAGCCCACCTAATCATGAAGGGATTCACATCCAGATCAGGGGAGGTCATCGTGCATCTTTACTCATCCCTCATCAGGCCCATAATTGAGTACAATACAATGCCCCTTTCGGGATGTACCTTACCAGACACCTGCAGCAACTGGAAAGACCCCAAAAGTACCTCACCAAGAGGATCATAGGGCTCAAACAGATGCCATATGCTGCCTGGTTAAAGAAACTCCAGCTCTACTCAGTGGCATACCACCTGCTCAGAGGCGATCTGTGCCTGACATATAAAGCCATGTCCAACCTGGAATTAATGGACATGTTGTACCTCAGAAAATCCAAATCCCATCGAGCTACGGGCTCGAGAGACTTGAACCTCAGCACTAAAATAAATAGGACATGCTGGAGGGACAGATTCATAACCCAGAGGCTCCCTTCACTCTGGAATAAAATCCCAGTCCAGGTTAGGCAGAGTCCCTCATTGACTCTCTTCAAGAGGAATCTTGATGAGTGGATGGGAGATCGTAGGTTTACCCCGGGTATCACTTCTGTATCACTGGTAGACAGAGGCACAGTATACTAACCTCGAAAAAGGGCATAGCAAAATTAATTTAAAATGGGTGGCGAAAGCCAAACACACTCTGGCTAGGCTTATAAATGCACTAGGGCAGATAGCCTAGTATGAACCTATGAACCTATATATATATATATATATATATATATATATATATATATATACATATATATATATATATATATATATATATATATATATATATATATATATACATATATCTACATATATCAATATGTTGTACCTGTTTAGACATTAATATATTTGCTCACACACATACATCTATATATTGGAATACGTTCTCTGTACTGTTGAATGACTGGGCTAGATGATATGTTTGTGAAAACATCAGGGTTAGGCATATCTGCCATGGTTTAGTGGTAAATCACTTTGTGTATGGTGTGCAGGGTCCTGGGTACAAGGTTTGCAGAGGCAGTTTATTTTGTTGCTGGCCAGAACACTCCAGCTTACCCATACGCTAACCTCTTTAAAAGGAAAGAAAAAAGGGTTGATAGGAAAGTGGTGAAAAAATGGCACAAAGAGGGTAAGACAGTAGAGGAAATAGCTAGGCATGTGCAGGAAGGGTGTAGGAAAGTTCCATATCTGCCCATTTCTGCTGCAGCAACAGATGTGCATATACACTTAATTTAGAGGTAGATTTGGACCTTCAAATCCCTGTGAGAGGGATGAGGACAAGAAAAATTCATTGTGATGCCAATTAGACCGGATTACATGTGCCCAGTGGACACGTGTGCAAAATGGACAGCCATGTATGGGGAGAGATTGTTTTGTGGAAACAGATTGCCCTTCCATTTTTTTCAGGTTGGAGTGGGATGTTGGGGAGGGGTTGTAGGTATATTTGGGGAGGTAGGTTGGGTAGGTTAACAGACATGACACACAAGATGCATACAGGGGTGGTATATGACACATGTGGGGGGGTACACCTTGATGGGGAGGGGTGTTGGGATATCGGAAGGCCACAACCCCCTTGGTGGTAACAGTGGGACTGAGGTCCTCACCCATGGGCAGTCACCATGGTGTCACCACAGTGCCATACTCTTGTGAAATATGACTGCAGATCATCCTCCTGCTGACACATGTACACCTACAACAAAAATGGATAATATTACCGAGATAACAATCAGTGTTACTGACAGCTGAAATGCATCATAGCTGCATGGCTACACTACCTGACATGTATGCATTACACATTACCCCTGACAACATCTTACACTGCAGTACATTGCAGCACTCTATAACAGAAACAGAAAGAAACCTCTGTGAGTACAGCAGCTGCATGGTCTCAGTGCAAGTCAAAGCAAAGCAAAAAATGAGAGACCAGCATACAGTGGCACCAGATAAATACTTTATTGTAGAAGTGCCCTAGGCAAAAAACCAAGAACAGACCAGTTTCGGCTTCACAGTTACATAGCCTACATCAATGTTAATGTCTGTTAAATAAGAAACGCTTTATATACATAATTTAAAGGACATGTGATCAATTAAAGATGCTCATTAAGCCCTGGTTTAAAGAGACCTCCCAGTTTACAATCCATTTTTCTCTATACTTTTTAATAGTTCGCGCCATCCTAATTTATTGTTTCTGGGTCCCATGATTTTATCTATAATAGTAAAATTAAATGTAGCATTTTTGTGTGTCATTGTATGTTTATAGAGGGTGTTGGTTTCTTTATGGTGTTTAATGTTGCTAAGATGTTCAGAAATTCTGAATTTAAGAGGTCTGGAAGTTTGCCCTATGTAAAATGCTGAACAATTGCAACTAGCTAAGTAAACCACCCAATCAGTAACACAATTAGCAAAAAATGAAATCTCATAGACTTGAGGGGTATTTTGACTACTGAAGCTGTTGGTTTTTAAAACCCTAGGACAGTGAACACATTGACCACAAGGGTGACAACCAATTAAAGGGTCACCTGACAAAGTGACTTGTGTGCGTTTCTTATAATGAAGTTGACCATGTTTATAATGATTAAAAAAGGCAGCAAGATTTTTGCCTTTCTTGAAGGAAAAGTGACATCTGTCGCCCAAAATTTCACCAAGTCTAGTGTCAGATGTCAATATATTCCAGTGATGTTGCACAATATCCATTAATACCTTGGCATTGCGCCCGTATGTAGTAACTAATCTAAGAGGCCCCCCACCCCTATTCCATTTGGCTTTATAAAGAAGAAGATTCTCATGCTTCATGTTATAAACATTGTGTTTCGTGTGTAAAACATGGCCCATTTTATAGCTTCTGTCCCTAAATATAAGAACCAAATCATCCCTGAAGTGTTCATAAGTATTTCCATTGGAACAAATGCGTTTCATCCTCATAAACTGAGATTTGGGGATGTTCCTACAGATGTGGGGTGGATGAAAACTGGTGGCATGGAGAAGTGAATTATATTCGGGGAATTTCCGATGAACTTCAGTGATCAATGTGTGGTCAGATGCTCTGGAGGCCAACACATCCAAAAAAATTATTTGGTTGTTATCATAGTTGACCGTAAACTCAATTCCCCATTTGTTTTCATTTAGGTATATAATGAATTCCAATAGGTAATCCACATCCGCTCTCCACACCAACCAGCAATCATCCAGATATCTCCTCCAGATGTCCATTTTGTCTATATATAAGTTACGGGAGTTATCATAAATGGTCTGTTCTTCAGTATATGCCATAAATAAATCAGCATATACTGGGGCAAAAGATGCTCCCATAGCAGTACCCTTAGTCTGTAAGAAACATTTGTCCCGATAGAAAAATATGTTCTTTGTGAGCACATGTTCAATGAGATGGAGGAGCAATGTATTGAAACCTGGTTTGTACATTTCTGTTTTGTTTAGCCAATAATCTAAGGCTTCCAACCCTGCCCAGTGTGGAATGTTGGTATATAGAGATGTGACTTCTAGTGTACACATCAACGAATCAGGTTCTAATTGTACCTCAGAAATAATCTGAAGGAATACAGTAGTGTCTCTAATACATGCTCTAACACATTTAAGAAGTGGTTGCAGGTATTTGGTAAGAAAGAGGGACAGAGGTTCCATGAGTGAGTTCCTGCCAGAGACAGTGGGTCTACCGGGGGGATTATATAGATCTTTATGTATCTTTGGCAGAAAATATATATATTGTGGACATGGATTAATGATGGTCAAATGTGATTTGGTGTTATTACTAATAATACCCCCCCAACTGTAGCACTCCTACTGTGTACAAAGAGAGCATTTGAGAAGGACAACCCATGTAGCATCTTAATCCTGCTGTGCTCCCTCAAAAAAAAAAAAAAAAAAAAAAAAATATATATATATATATATATATATATATATATATATATTCAGCTGCTCTTACTTTAACTGTCTTAGTTGCTGTTCTGCGTGCTATCTGTTCAGTTGTTCTTACTCTGCACTTATTACTGCTTTTTAGTAGCCTTCTAATTTAATGTTTTCTGCACTTGTTTTTTAGTCATTTGTTAATTTAATTGCATTTAATTAAACTGTATTTGCAGTAATATTGATACACGTGTGCTAGCCTGCACTGCATTTGAATTGTATTTACTGCTGTTTTAGCTGTTTTTCTGTAAAAAAAAAAAAAAAAATTCCTGGCTTGTTCCCTGCCTTTCCTGTAACTTATCTAGTCTGGATGCTGACTTGCTGTGTCCGGGACTGTTTGTGAGCTCCTGAGCCCCCAGGCCTTTCTGTGTTAGAGGGAAGCCTTCTAGCTTATCGGTGGGAGTAGTGGGCACTGGGTAGCTTATCTATCACAGGAGGAGAGGTTTCTGGCCTAGAAATTATAGTTTATTGGCCATTTGGGAAGCTCTTCCATCTCTTTCAACCTTCTGATTCAAAAGCCTGTGTTTGTGCTTGTTTCCTGCCTTTCCTCTTACTAGTCTAGTCCAGGTACAGATTTGCTGTATCCAGAACTCTTTGTAAGCTTCTGAGCCCCCCCCCCCAAGCCTTTCTGTGTTGGAGGGAAGCCTTCTAGCTTATCAGTGGGAGTGGTAAGCATCAGGTAGCCTATTTACCATGGGAAGACTGGGTTTTGGCCCATAAATTGTAGTTTATTGGCCGTTTAGGCAGTTTTCCATTTCTTTCAACTTGCTGGCTTAAAAGCCTGTGTTTGCGCTTGTTCCCCACCTTTCCTGTAACTAGTCTAGTCCAGGTACAGATTTGCTGTATCCAGGACTCTTTGTAAGCTTCTGAGCCCCCCAAGCCTTTATGTGATGGAGGGAAGCCTTCTAGCTTATCAGTGGGAGTGGTAAGCATTAGGTAGCCTATCTACCACAAGAGGTGTGGTTCCTGGCCCAGAAATTGTAGCTACTGGCCATTTGGGCAGTTTTTTCCCATCTCTTTCAACTTTCTGGCTTAAAAGCTGTACTTGTGCTTGTTTCCCACCTTTCCTGTTACTAACCTAGTCCAGATACAGAGTTTCTGTGCCCAGGACTGTTGGTAAGCTTCTGAGCCCTGCAAGCCTTTCTGTGTTGGAGGGAAGCCTTCTAGCTTATCAGTGGGTGTGGTAAGCACTAGGTAGCCTATCTACCACAAGAGGAGTTGTTCTGGCCCAGAAATTGTAGTTTATTGGCCGTTTGGGCAGTTTTTTTCCATCTCTCTCAACTTTCTGGTTTTAAAGCCCGTGTTTGCTCTTGATCCCCACCTTTCCTGTAACTAGTCTAGTCCAGTTACAGATTTGCTGTATCCAGGACTGTTTGTAAGCTTCTGAGCCCTACAAGCCTTTGTGTTGGAGTGCACCCTTCTAGCTTATCAGTGGGAGTGGTAAGTACTAGGTAGCCTGTCCATCACAAGAGGAGTGGCTTTTAGCCCAGAAATTGTAGGTTATTGATCATTTGGGAAGTTGTCCATCTCTTTCAACTTTCTGGTTTAAAAGACCACATCTGCGCTTGTTTCCCATCTTTCCTGTAACTAACCTACTGGAAAGCACTAGAAAGCCTTAAACTAATACAAGCCTTCTAGCTTAAAAGAGAGACTTTGGAGTGATTGAGTATCAGCTTTCTGTATTTTCTTGCTGTACGTAACTGTTTTCTGCCTAAACGCTGATTTTCCAGCACTTATTGTGATTTAAAAGCTTGTTTTTTTCACATATTGTACTTATTTGACTGCCTGTTTTTTGTTTAAATAAATTGTTTAACTGTTGTAGGCTACACACTAAAGTGTGATAGCCTTTTCTGATCGCTTGTAGTAATTTAAAGCTGTTTTAAGTGTACTTTTTACTGTTTTTGCCTTATCTATTAAAAAAAACAAAAAAAAAAAACAAACAAAAAAATTCTTGTTTCCTGCCTTTCTAAGCTAGTATGGTCCAGTTTTCAGGCTAGTGCTGAATTCAGGGCTGTGTTACAAGATTCTGAGTTGGCCATACCTTACTTGGATAGAGGGAAGTTTCTCTGTTCACCTGTGAGAGAGGGGAACTTCGAGCAGCCATCTGACCCTGGAGGAGTGGTTCCAGCCCAGAAGTTAGTAGTTTCAAAAAACGCGTTTGCACGGTTTTGTGCGCCGGGCAGCACCGGTTAGCTAGGGTTAAATTATTCCCGGCTCCACTAAGTCTCCTCTTCAGTTTTTCACTTGAAACTAGTCTAACTCTCAACCTAAGCACTCAAAAAGCATCCTACAGTCCAGCACTTGCTCAGACCTAATAGCAAGCACTAATATACCCCGACACTTGACTGCCCAGCAGGGCAAGGCTCTTTATCCACCCCTCACCAACCAAGTGACTAAGCAGCTCACCCTACTATTTAGGCATGACCAAAGGGCAACATCAGGTGTACTCTCCAGTCCAGCTGGTGAATTTGGGTATCCTGAGGCAATGTTACAACTGCCTCATGTACACAGACAGCCCTCTCCTCCTACCACAAAACACTAACATATGTGACAGATACAATTATACAGCCAAGCTGGAGGCTAAGGTCTCTCCACCCAAGACTGGAACAGACAGTCATGAGGGGAAGGTTAACACCTGCACCACACCTCCAGCCTCACATAGACCTACTATACCAGCACTGGCAAAAAATAAACATAAATACACAAAATCATACTCAGAGGCTCTAAATAAAAACCTGCAAAAGCATCAGAGAGCTCCAAAGCAGACATCCACAAAACCTGCACCTTCCGTCACAAACCAGACAACAAATAAAACACAAAATCAATGTGCCGCACAATCACAGCCCTTAAGGCGAAATAACATACCTAACACATTAGTAATAGGTGACTCAATAGTCAGGGACACTGACGCCCCACTCACTAGGCTGGACAAGGGAGAAGGTTACTGTTAGCTGCCTGTCGCGACCCAGAATCTGCCACATAACACAAGCACTCAGGTCACTCCAGAACAAGTACAAATATGACTCATATGCATTTAATCTTTTTGTATTATTGACAAAATAATAGGCATGTATTTATATATATATATATATATATATATATATATATATATATATATATATATATATATATTTATACATGACCGTCATTTGGTTTCAGTCACATACTAATGCTCTGTTGAATGTTTACAAGCAAGAAAATGGTGTGAGGGACATTCATTTGGTTGGGTTTCTGTCTCATTTCTGCTTATATTTTCAGCTTTGGAGCCTCTAGCTTAGCTAAGTGATGGTTTATGCTGTTTGCATTTCCCACTTATACAAATCATTTTAATACAATATTCCCATATTGTGGGTACCATCTGGCCTTCATAGTTATGTTATTTCTTACATTTATGAATAGGTTTGTGATATTTGGACCCAGTGGATAGGGTTTATATATTTTTGTTCTTTGAACAATATATCATCATTTATCTCATGTAGGCTATTAGACTTTATAATATTGATTGCTACATAGATCACTATTCAGGGATTTTCCCAGGAAAGCTTGTAGGTACCTTTAATACTTTTTAGTTTATTTTTATGACCTCTCAACATCGGGGCTGAGTATTGGTGTGTTCCTCTATTTTTTGACCGTGGTCTTATATACATATTTTCATCCCTGTATTAGATATTGTTGATTATTGATACTGGAATCATTATATATAATATTACCAAACAAACACAAAGGGCAAAAGGACAAACTTGTAAACGAAAAACCAAAGCGAGCAGGAGATACGTAACAAAGAACAATTTAATGTTGTTAGCGCTTTCGGAAAAATCTGAAAATGGTATGTTTTCCCCATAGGCATTGAGCTTATTGGTTCATACAATGATTGGCTTAGGGTCACATATACTTTATAAAATAAAGTAATTGTGACACAGTATTATTGGTTGTTATTGCACCCAATTGATACTTTTGTGACCACATTACACAGCAATTCTTTCTTTTGGCCTAGTGCTTATTGATTTATGTATGAATCGGCCGGGTTCTTACAGTTACATGGATACCAGTCATGTGGAACACAGTGATTTCTGTGTTCATTTAATTTTCTAGTGTCCTTTGGGTTCTCATCTTCTTATTAAGCATTTGGCATTTGACTTTTGTTTCCGGTGTCACATAATCAATATTTGATCATTTTTTGAATTTATATACCATGGAAGTGAACAATTTATTAAAGGGCCTTGCCTCGGATAGGGGTGATTTAACTGTTTTTGGACTCGGGACGGCCGAATTGATGGTGGATGGCACTGATGTTGGTTCCGATGTTGAGAGTTGTGAAAATATTTTTCTGAATATGAATAAACATATGCATCAATTATGCAATAATGTATGGCACTACAAGCTTTTTTCGGGGCTATCTGACTAAGGGAATAACACCAAGAGGTTTACGCATACGTACGCAACCATTAGTTAGCAACCCCGATGATATTTTATTAAAACAGTGGGGTGAAATACAACAGCAGGCGCCTTTTAAATTTGTTGAAATACTAGCTGAGCACCATAACAGGATTATAGATAAGGAGATAGAATCCATCATGTGTTATGTGATGTGGTCAAAAAATATGAAGGGAATCCATATACAACACCATCCTCAAGAACCTTGGTAAGGAGCTGATTACTCTTGAAACCCAACTTAAAGAAAGAAAGAAGAAGAAGTTCTTGAGGGACTTAGGGGATTATGATAAGGGTGACCCTTTTAATTTTGGTAAGGATAAACATGTTCGATTTACACATGTCAGCAGGACCCCCTTCAAAAGGAAACGCATTAAATCTATTTTAAAAAAGGGATCCACACATAGTACAGACACATCAGGTGATGAATCATCTTCTGGCTTACAGACCCATCCAGTGGGTGCCACCGGCTCCTCAGCAATGAAAAGGAGGAATTCCATTGCCTTGCAGGATTTACACCTGGGGGGGGGGCAGGAAACACTGTGGAACTAAACAATATGGAGACTTTGCTCCAAATGTTTGTACACAAGGAACAAATGTGAATGTAACTAATATTTCTACACATGCCCTCACTGCCTCAGATGTGGAAATCTTGAATAAAGGCTTATCATTCATTCCGGGTTGTTTTGTTCCTGAAGAAAATTTCGTTAATGATATATTATCCTTTTGCAGGAATTTAAACCTTAAATTATTTTTCAGGACCAGACAACCTCAAAGATCACTGATGAATTTAAATATCATAAGTCTTCATTCATGCCCCCTATGAATCATAACGTGTTCCTATTTCAAAATGCTATAATTAAAGATCGTCGTTTCCAATTTAGGAACTACAGACCTTTGGCGAATAATATTTCTAAAACTTCTATGGATAACATCGTTGTTAGCCAATAACCATGAGCTGGACATCATAGGGGCAGATAAGAGAGGGGCTGTAGTTGTACAAGACTGGAATCAGTATGATAAGGAAGCCAATAGACAGCTGTCTGATGCACGCCATTATACACATCTCAGTATTGATCCTGCCCCCTTCTTTAAAGAACAAATTGATGATTACCTTCCCCTAGCAGTTGAGGGGGGTATTATTAGTAATAACACCAAATCACATTTGACCATCATTAATCCATGTCCACAATATCTATATTTTCTGCCGAAGATACATAAAGATCTACATAATCCCCCAGGTAGACCCATTGTCTCTGGCAGGAACTCACTCATGGAACCTCTGTCCCTCTTTCTTACCAAATACCTGCAACCACTTCTTAAATGTGTTAGAGCACGTATTAGAGACACTACTGAATACCTTCAGATTATTTCTGAGGTACAATTAGAACCTGATTGGTTGATGTGTACACTAGACGTCACATCTCTATATACTAACATTCCACACTGGACAGGGTTGGAAGCCTTAGATTATTGGCTAAACAAAAGAAAAATGCACAAACAAGGTTTCAATACATTGCTCCTCTGTCTCACTGAACATGTGCTCACGAAGAACATATTTTTCTGTTGGGACAAATGTTTCTTACAGACTAAGGGTACTGCTATGGGAACATCTTTTGCCCCAATATATGCCAATTTATTTATGGCATATATTGAAGAACAGATCATTTATGATAACTCCCATAATTTATATATAGATGAAATGGACATCTGGAGGAGATATCTGGAAGATTGCTGGTTGGTGTGGAGAGCGGATGTGGATTACCTATTGGAATTCATTACATACCTAAATGAAAACAAATGGGGAATTGAGTTTATGGTCAACTATGATAAGAACCAAATAATTTTTTTGGATGTGTTGGTCTCCAGAGCATCTGACCACATGTTGACCACTGAAGTTCATCGGAAATTCCCTGAATATAATTCACGTCTACATGCCACCAGTTTTCATCCACTCCACATCTGTCGGAACATGGCCAAATCTCAGTTTATGAGTATGAAACACATTTGTTCCAATGGAAATACTTATGAACACTTCAGGGATGATTTGGTTCTTAGATTTAAGGACAGAGGCTATAAAATGGGCCATGTTTTACACACGAAACACAATGTTGATAACATGAAGCGTGAGAATCTTCTTCTTTATAAAGCCAAATGGAATAGGGGTGGAGGGCCCCTTAGATTAGTTACTACATATGGGTGCAATACCAAGGTATTAATGGATATTGTGCAATATCACTGGAATATTTTGACATCTGAGACTAGACTTGGTGAAATTTTGGGCAACAGATGTCACTTTTCCTTCAAGAAAGGCAAAAATCTTGCTGCCTTTTTTAATCATTATAAACATGGTCAACTTCATTATAAGAAACACACACAAGTCACTTTGTCAGGTGACCCTTTAACTGGTTGTCACCCTTGTGGTCATTGTGTTCACTGTCCTAGGGTTTTAAAAACCAACAGCTTCAGTAGTCAAAATACCCCTCAAGTCTATGAGATTTCATTTTTTGCTAATTGTGTTACTGACTTGTTGGTTTACTTAGCCAGTTACAATTGTTCAGCATTTTACATAGGGCAAATTTCCAGACCTCTTAAATTCAGAATTTCTTAACATCTTAGTGACATTAAACACCATAAAGAAACCAATGCCCTCTATAAACGGGTCTACTTCTAAAGACCGAACTGACGATTCCCCGTCACGCGGAAAACGAAGACCAAACGACCGACAGGTAAGTTTACCGACAGGGTGATTTGCCGACAGCGGAAAGACCGACAAGGGTAATGTGCGATCGCGACTGTAAGTGTCACAGTGATGGCGTTAGGAGCGGTGAGGTAAGTGTACGATATTGTGGGATTTCGGGTTAGGCTGTGGGAAAGGTGAGTGTGTGTTAGTGTCGGAGTTAGGGTTCATGTAAGGTAAGTGTGCGATAGTGTTGGACCTTGGGCTAGGGGTGGGTAAAGTGAGTTAGGGTTAGGGTGCAGGTAGGTGAAGTGTGCGATAGTGTCGGACCTTGGGCTAGGGGTGGGTTAAGTGAGTTAGGGTTAGGGTGCAGGTAGGGTGAGTGTGCGATAGTGTCGGACCTTAGGGTTAGGGTTTGGGTTAGGGCTAGTGGGTATGTTATGTAGTGTGATGTGTTGTTTACGTTCGGTGTGTCGGTGTTATGGTGTTCGGTGTTTTGTGTTGTCGGTTTTGTGTGTTGTCGGTTATCTGGTGTCGGTGATTTTTGTGTCGGCGAAGTAGCGTTTCAGGCTTTTAAAGTAGACCCCTATAAACATACAATGACACACAAAAATGCTACATTTAATTTTACTATTATAGATAAAATCATGGGACCCAGAAGCAATAAATTAGGATGGCATGAACTATTAAACAGTATGAAGGAAAAATGGATTGTTAAACTGGGAGGTCTCTTTAAACCAGGGCTTAATGAGCATCTTTAATTGATCACATGTCCTTTAAATTATGTATATAAAGCATTTCTTATTTAACAGACATTAACACTGATGAAGGCTATGTAACTATGAAGCCGAAACTGGTCTGTTCTTGATTTTTTGCCTAAGGCACTTCTACAATAAAGGATTTATCTGGTCCCACTGTATGCTGAGAACTCTATAACAGTCACCATGTGCATCAGAACCATATTAGCCTGTCCCTGCATCAATGTTATGGATGACAGGGATGTGGCACAGGTATCATCATATGCACAGGGTGTGTTGCTGGTTTGCCAAAGGCCGAGGGCGGTCCATACATGTGTTAGCATGTGTGTGGGTGAGGCTTTCGGTTCATTGACTGGGGCATGGTGATGTGGTGTGTGTCTGTATGGGGTCACCCTAGGTGTGGTTGCATAGTGTGTGGGTATGCATGCCCACAGTCCTGCCATGTGGCTGCCCTATACAGGTGTTGTTGGACAGCTGCAGACCATACCTGGCAGGGTGTGCAGTTTAGTGCTTCCGGCCATGGACATGCTGACTGTGCCTGCCAGGGGTTCCATGGGCACGTGCAGGTGCAGACCTTGAGGTGCTACTCTCCCCTGATGATGACAGGTGTCCACTGGAACCATGTTCTGCCTGGGATTGGCCAGGGCCACAAGCATGAGGCCTGCTGTGGTGTGCTGTAGACAGCACCCCCAGTGATGCGCTGGGGCTGGTACTGCCACTATGGGAGTGGTTTGGTGTCCCGGCATGTCCACTTTGACCACCAGCTGTTGTTTTTTCTGGCCTACATCCACGCGGCCGTTGCACCACTCCCACCACACGTTCAAGCATGGACATACCACAGTCAAAGAGGCCCACCATCTCACTCCACTGTCTATCCATGACCTCGGTCTGTTCACAGAGGGTGGCAGCAAGGTCATGGAGGTTGCCACTTACAGATGAGAAACAGCCCTCTGCAGCCTCAGGACCTGTCTGGTATACATGTCCATACATGCCTGTGCCTCCATTACAGCCTGAAACATGCTCCTGGTGGTAACAGTTGTGATACCTCTGCCAGGGGCATGATGACCAGCGGCCCTCCCACAAGCACCACAGTACATCTGCCAATGTGGTGGCCTGCTGGTCATCTGGCTTTGCCGACTATGACCCAACACAGTTGACATGGGCACCACACTTTCTTGGTCACTGGCACCAACCACCAACTGTCTCTCTGCTAAGGAAACGTGTGATGGGGTTTGTAGGGGCACTGTAACTGTGTGCGGGCTTGGGGTGGATAGGATTGTGATGACACATGATGGTGCAGTTTCAGCCTCTGACAACCCCACCTGTGCCTCAACTTGTTATGGCTAGGCTTGTATAGGCCCTAGGGCTGATAGCCTAGTACCAACCTATGAACCTATGCTAGACAGGGGTCCAGGGAAGTAAATAGTGTGGGAAGAAATAGCCAGGGAATTATGGCTAGGCTTATATAGGCCCTAGGGCTGATAGCCTAGTACCAACCTATGAACCTATGCTATGAACCTAACAGTACAATCATCATCAGCATTGTCTGTACGGACACCTACCTCAGTTTGCAAGCAGGAGGGACCCTGACCCACCTTGCCACCTGTGGGGGAAACAAACACACACTTTAAGACCTGTACAGCATTGCATAACAGTACGCACATTTACACACACACACAGTCACAGTCGCACACACAGTCTCACACACACACACACACACACACACACACACACACACACACACACACACACACACACACACACACAGAGTCACACAGTCTCTCTCACACACACACACACGCACACACACACACTCACACACACTCACACACACACACACACACACACACACACACACACACACACACACACACACACACACACCCACACACACTGACAGTCCACCTTGCTACCTCCCTTGCTCTGGGTTTACAGACAGTCCCACATTCAGTTACATATATTCCCCATCCTGCATGGCACTTGCTAATATACACCCATTAATACTACCCATTAACATATCATACCTCTCCATGCCTACATGTGTGATCACAACACATGACCTGTTACTCCATCACCTCTCTAAATTTGGTGGAGTAGGTTGTACATGGCCTCATTGCTGTCATCCAGTATTACCCTGTGTATGTCCAGTCATGGTGTACATGGCCCCTATATGTTTGGGGCTGCTACATTCACTACATATGTCACACAGTGGAGCCTCATACTACAGTCTTGCTCAGTCCATGCCACATCTGCTGCACAATCAACCCATCATGCAGACAACAGTAATACCAGGATACACTCACTGATGTGGCCTGGTAATTCCCCATTGCATTAGTAGTGCTGCATACGTGGGTAGCCAGTTATCTATCTGTTGCTGGCAATATGATGTGTATACCTGGTATGTACTTTCCCTCCCAAGGCATGTTCTGTGCTACAGACCTTGTTATGCTATCAGCTGTCCTATGTTCACATATCGGACAGGCTGTCTTGGTGTCTCATGTGTTACTACATGTACAGCACAATCCCAAGGAAAAGTACTGCCATGTGATCAATCCCATTATCGCCTGTGCATACATGGACACCCGCACAAACAGACACACATGTACACACACATCAGACATGCATCGACAACACTCCACCAAATTGCACTTACACACACATTCAACACCCCCCTACACACACACCTACATGTGGGGTTGCACACCTTTTGTACACACAGTCCTCCCATTACCCTTCTGTCAGCATGCATTACATCTGGTCCTCAACAGCATGCAGTGCAACTATAGTGACCTCATGCTAGCGGCAGTATACATGTGTGTGATGCATGGGATGTGTTGATAGGTGGTGGCCCTTCCCCTTGTTAACACTGCACCCATGTACGAAGTGTTACTGTGGATCTGTTCTGCACCCTGCCTTGTACTGTGCACCATACCACACAGATGTACAAACCATTGCTGCTTATGTAGTACTGTGTCTGTTATGTCAGCTCCAATGCTCACAGCCCCTGTGTGTTACAGCACCTCATACCTGGGATAATATGTGAACAGATATCATTTGTGAATGCCTGATGTTTGCTTTACAGATCACAACATCAGCAGTGCATGTATGAACAGTACAGGACTATTACACTGACACCCACCAGACCTTACCATGGCTGTGAGGAGTGCCCTACACATGTCCCAGAACTCTGCATGATTGCAAGGTCTACTCATGTGCACATCCCTTGGAGTGCACACACTGCTGTCACTATTGCTGTGTGGTCAGGGTTACATCTGCCACAGATACATAACCTGATTGTGTGCAGATACAGCCATGAGGGTGTTGTTTCACACATGTCCCTACTGTAGGCTGTGTATCCTGCCATACTTCTCATCCCTGTGGACACATTGCACAATGAACGGATGCTAGTTATCTTGCATGTGTCTGTTGTACCCTTCCGATACCCCAGCATAGTCACTACTGTGACGCAGTGCATTTCACATCAACAAAATGTGAACATGTACAGCATGCAGTATGGGTAGGTGTGTTATATGTGTGCATGGAATATTCCATAGCCATGACATGCACAGTGTATTGTCATGCATGAACATGAACCATACTCAACTCACTGGCTACAGGCTGCTGCTGTGGTGGTATCCTGGAGGAACCTACATAAGAGTGTGAGAAAGTTGTTGTCAGTGGTCACAGCTGTGGCATTCATAAAGGGTGAGTGCAGCATTACGTTACATCTACAGTACGTCTGTTTATTAATACTACACAGCAACAGACTATGTATATTACATCTCATATTTGCATGATGCACCTGTACAGATGCAGATGCATACACAAGAGTGATGTACTAATGTGTCCTGGGGCCTTACCTGCACACTCCTTAGCCAGTGTGTTGGTGGCACCCACCTCCAAAATGCCCTGCCAGTTGTTGGTGCTGCAGGAGGGCAGGTGCCACAAGGCTCCTGAGAAGCTCCTCCACATGGGTGAGGGGTGGATGGGCAGCTTGCCCCCCCCCTGTTGTGAGGTGGTCCCCCCAGAACAGCAACTGCATGCTGACATACATGGCTAAGCAGGTCACTTCAATGATGCCTGACCTGCTCATAGCTGCGGTTCTGCAATCCGACATCATTGACCCTGTGGACTAGTTCATTCCACAGGGCAGTCCTCTCCTGCTGATCATGGGCTGTCCGTCCAAACAGCTGTTCATAGTGCTGTACCAAATGTTCAATGATGACTTCTGTTTCGGCAGCACTGTAAGCTGGCAAACGGATGTGGGGCATCCTCCCTGGAAGACATAAAGATGGAAACAGGTCTCAGCAACTCATACAGCAGGGCTACCATAGTTCTTAATACACATCTTTGTCTCCCCTCCACCATATCAGCTACAATAAACTGTTCACAGAATGCAATTGGTATGTCGGCTGCTTACCTACCATTGGGACATATGTTGTATTGTACCAAGCTTTGTGCTATGTGTTTTGCCATTGTTTGTGCTATGTGTTTGTAGCCATGCTCCCTGTGGGGACAATATCTCTGCTGGCCTATTACAGACTATTTCACCTGCATGCCATTGTCAGTGCTACTATATATATATATATATATATGTGTGTGTGTGTGTGTACATATATGTGTCGATATATCTTGTGGGTTGTTTATATACCTATATCTATATGACTGTCTGTATATCTGTAGACATACCTGTCTAATTGTATATCACACAGATATTTATTTATATGTGGGGTGCATACAGACATCTGGTACACATTCTGTAACTGTCTTTCATTCACAGCTGCACTGTTCTGCCTTACTGCAACACAGGCAGGTATCACATATGAACACAGATTAACATTAGGGTGGTATATATGGTGAGAGGTTGCTGGTAAGCCTATTATACACCTATGGCATTTGTGCATGCTGCATTAGACATTAACATGACTGTCCTGCATGTGGTGTGCTCTGACACCCATATGTCTATCATGACTGCAGAACTTCCACTACTAGCTATTGCCTACCCTAACATACCAAACACACATATTATGGCTTAAATCTTTGTCATTCATTGCTGATCTGAAACAGTTGGCAGGTATGTCCCACTGTCTACAGGGACAGACAGTATTGTCCAGAGCATTGGGTCTGTGTTGTGGAGGGTCCTGTAGCCAAGAACTGCTTGTGCTGGATATTGGATTGCACAGCATATCCATTAGGGCTGTGGGGGGTAACATAGCACTAATTACCAGGTATCCCTCATTTGAGCCCCTACCCCTATTAACAGTGCATATGGTCTGTTATGTTATAGTGAGTGGTTCAGGATTTTGTTCCCATGTGGAAATGCTATACACAGTTCCATCTGTATATATATATATATATATATATATATATATATATATATATATATATATATATATATATATAAATATATATATATATATATATATATATATATATATATATATATATATAAATATATATATATATATATATATATATATATACAGATAGCTGTCTATCTGTCTACTTTTCCAGATATATATCTGTCCATATGTCCATGCATGTTCGGCTCATATCTTTGGTCTGTACCTCATTCTTTTGGGAATTGACATGAATGATCACAGGACTGTAGTCAGTAACTAATGCCAACACTTTTGTGTTTCAGACTTCATCTCCTTCAAACTATGTGTTCTAATACTTATAACTGTGTAACTAGCAACAATATAGGTGCCTTAAAGCAGTATTTGACATATACCCCTACTTGTGCCCACATTCTGGCACACTTTGTCCAGAATTCTTGCATTAAGAGGTTGTGTGGTATGATATTATTACATTTTTCTACACTGTTTGACTGATTGTGCTGGATGATATATTTGTGAAAACATCAGGTTATGTATATCTGGCATGGTTGAGTGCTAGATCACTTTGTGTATGGAGTGCAGGGTCCTGGGTTCGAGCCTTGGAGAGGCAGTTTATTTTGTTGCTGGGCAGAACAAGGGACGTTGGCTACAGGGTGATTAAGGCACTTTTGAGCAGTTTTAAGTGGGTTTGCATGGATTTGCGTGACAGTAAACACTGCTAACCTCCGCTTATATTTTCTTACAGTCAGTTAGCTACAAATTTCTCAACCTGTGTAAGCATAGCTTACCCCTGTGCAAGCCCATGCAAACCTGCTTACCGCTGCTTACAAGTGCTTACTGACACTTACCCCCACGCTAATTTCTTTAAAAGAAAAGAAAAAGGGGTTGATAGGAAAGTAGTGAAAATGGGGCACAAAGAGGGAAAGACAGTAGGGAAAATAGCTAGGCATGTGCAGGAAGGGTATAGGAAAGGTCCATAGCTGTCCATTTCTTATACAGCAACAGCTGTGCATATGCACTTAATTTGCTGGTACATTTGGACCCTCAAACTCCTGGGGGAGGGGGTGAGAACAACATATGTTCATTGTGATGCCAATTAGACCAGATTACATGTGTCCAGTGGACACATATGCAAAATGGACAGCTATGCATGGGGTGAGATTTTTTGTAGGAACAGATTGCCCTTTTTTTTTAGGTGAGAGGAGGGATGTTGGGGAGGGATAGTAGGTATATTTGGGGAGGGAGGTTGGGTAGGTTAACAGACAAGACACACAAGACACATACAGGGCCGGTATATGACACATGTAGGGGGTAAACACCTTGGATGGGGTGGGGTGTTTGGAAGTCGCAAGCCCGTGAGCCCCTAACTGGAAGCAGTGGGACTGAGGTCCCCACCCATGGGCAGTCACCACTGCACCTTCACGGCCCCGAAGGTGGCTGTGCTGGGGGCTATGTAGGAGGGGCAGGCTCACCCTCTAATAGCGCCACTCGGCCCTCAAGCTGGTGTAGCCACTCTCGATACTCCAGATCGAGCTCCCTATGCACTATGGCCCGGACCTGTTGACAGGTTCCCCTCCGTGCCCACTCCAAGGGGGGGCAAGCCCCAACCCTTGCAGCAGTTCCTCCTGAAGGTGGTGCAGGCCCATGGAGGAGGAGGTCCCAGGCTGGACCCCAGATGTGCTGGTGCCCGGTGCCATGGCCAGCTGAGGTGGGACAGGTGGGTCTGCTGGGACTGGCCTTTCCATACAAGCTGTGTTGTCGCAGGTTTATGGCAGATATGGGTTAGTAACAGTCAACAAAATTCAGGATTAGTTATAACAGCATGCATAGTTATTCCCATTAACCCAACACACCAGATTTAACACAGTTGCAGAGCAAGCACAACACATGCATATATGGAACAACAATGGCCATTACAGGAACATGCGGGTTTCATTTATGACAACATACCACCAATATGGGTGCATTTTAACATGGCACATGCATATAAACACATGTGAATATTTATAAACCATTAGGACATATGTCCCAAAAAAAGTTTGGAATGTACACATACCAGTTGAGGAGTGTCATTGTGTTATTATGCACATATGGTAAGGGTGAGAGAGAGGGTCCAATTAACAACTAATATATCCTTGTAGATTTCACAACATTCTTAGTCACTGCAGTGATCTTTCCCTTACATGTATTATTACACTACCCAATGGCCTTATATTGTACACTGGTATGTTTATAGATTATTATATACGTGACCTGTGTCTTACATACAGGTGTGACAGGCTATAGGTGTTAATGCAACATATGTTGAGAATTGCTGTCATACACTTTGGCTGAGGTGCCAGAATGACAGGTTTGTTTTCATATACATTATCTGACTATGTACACGTTTGTATATCAGTTGTATGTCATTGACAGCTGCCTACATTTCTTGGATCATTACACTGAATTTTCAGGGGAACAGGGTACCAAGCTGGTGATATGGGCCATTTATCTGGACATGCTGGACAGATTGGAACAGTTGTATGGTATAAATATGCATACAACTTACAATATGAACATTCAAGCAAATTCTGTACCGTTGTTGGGTGTAATTATGCATACAGCTTTCTATCTGAACATTGTATCACAGTCTGTACAGTTGTGGGTATGATTATGCATACAACTTAGTAGCACTCCTAGGAGTGGAAGCCCGGCTGTGTGTGACAAAAAATTATTGCTAACATTACAGTACACTGTGTTATCAAGGAACTGATGTAAAGCTTTTAACTGTTTTCTAAGTCTCCCTAACTTGTACAATATGACTGACCTCTTGGCACTTCCAACATTGTTATGCAGGACTTCATACCCAATTTATTTGCATACCACGGTGTGAGTGACACTGCTTAAGATACAACAGTACTATTGATAGTATGGAACAGATCGTAAACATATGAGAGAAGAGTAAACAGAAGCACACCAGGGGTTATACCTTTATTCACAGACTATTAGCACATTTATTTCTACTGGTACAACACTTTCTAAGGCTCTTATATTCTTTGTTATGACAGTACATGCAGACTGATTACTAACCTGCCTCATGATGCAGCCTTTGCAGCCTAGCATCATGGGCTTACTGGTTCACAGCCCGCTCATCTGCAACTGTCAGAGAAATGCATTGATATTTAGCCATACCTATCCATAGTATACACAAGCTAGGCAATTATTTACTACTTAGTAGAATGTATACTTAGTACTGGGGCATTGGCCATCTGCCAAGACTCCTGGATCCACTGTTCCAGTACATCCCCTCCTCCACTGCTTCAGGTCAGCATGGTGGTGCCTGACCTGCTCACCAGTCCGAGGGATACCTGTGGCACTGGTGAGATCACGGGTGAGACTATCCCAGGCCTCCATTTTGTACTGCAAGCCCTGGTACTGGCCCTGCAGTAGTCTCTGATCGTGGTGTTTTACCAGGAGCCATACCATGATTTTTGACTTTGGATGCCCCAGTGATACTCTCTGAATCGAATGCCTTCACCCACACCAGCCATTCTGCCTGCAGTAGGAAGCTACAACCAGTTATGAGACGTAATCCCGCCTGTGGGGTTTAAATACTGCCATTTTCCCGCACTTTCCCGTGATTGTCCAGTTTTGAAAAGGCTAAGCTATGGGCACACCTGCTTACATAAGGTTGGCACTGCTTAAAGAGGTATACCACTAGGCAGATTGAATTGGCTCCCCTACACATTGCTTACTCTTACTAACATGAGCTGTGCTGCGGGTAGCATTGCTTAATAGTTGATTATCAATATATTTGCCATTTGGCAATGATTTATTCTTCATTACAGGTTATATATGTGTCTGGTATCCATGATTCATGTGTACATACACTGTATGGGGACCTGGGGACTTCTACACTTTATTACAATCTCACCTCAGATTTATGCTTATTGCAGTTCTCCAATTCACATATTTATCTTATGTAGAATGTTATACCACTTCACACTATACATAGATTCAGTTCACATGTTTGGTTTGGCTTTCCTGTGGTGAGGATTAGTTTGCCGATACCTCATTCATATATATATATATATATATATATATATATATATATATATATATATGTATTATACAGGGTCCTGAGTTTGAGCCTTGCAGAGGCAGTTTATTTTCTTACTGGGCAGAACATGGGCCGTTGGATACAGAGTGATTAAGGCACTTTAAAGCAGTTGTAAGCAGGTGTGCACGGGTCTGAAAATCAAATGTCTTTCATTATTTTCTGACTTCAGTCCTCAATGATTTGAAAATGATTTGCCAGAAAACTGCAATTTTATAAGAAACAGACCAAAAATATAAAGAAAAAATCTGGACATTCTGCAAAAATCTGGACATTGAGGGGTATGGAACCACCTCATATTGTACTAGAGCTTTCATAATGTAATATGGAGCTTTTCTTCCGTAACCCTTACTGAAAATTGGCAATGTTCAGTTAGACAAGTTGGGCAGCAAAATATAAATTCACAGTGTCCCTGAAAATGTTTTGCGTTTTATCCTAATTACTGACATATTTTTATAATATTTTCTGTTTGGGTTGCATTATTGTAAGCCATTGCAAAATTTTGATGTGTATGTGTGTGTGTGTGTGTGTGTGTGTGTGTGTGTGTGTGTCTCGTAAAAAATTATAATTAAATCACAGTGACAACCAAAAATGACACTTAAATCACCGGTGTAATTCCCTCGTGAAAATAGAATCTCTCTCTATTTTAAAGAAACGACATAAACACAGTAAAATTTGTAACCCTAAGAAGCCCAGGAGTTTACGGACAGATGGGAAAGATATTAGCATTGACACACATGGGAAAAAACAGTTAGTAGAAAACCTCTGTAATAGAACTGGTGAGTCCGACACTTTATTAGTTTACAGCGTAGTGGTGTAGCAAGTGGTTCTATGGTTCGATTCTCAGGTGGGGAACTTTCTGTGCAGAGTCTGCATGTCCTCCCTGCTGGTTTCCTCCCACATAGACATTGCAAAACATGCGTCTGGTGTGTTTCTCCACAGGCTTCCTCTGAAAATGGGCTCTATCCTAGTCAGACTTTCCCAGTAAACAAAAGTTAAATAATTAAATAGTTAACTAGAAACCTACAAGCCCCGTCTGTAAAATGATGGGCGTATATCATCTCAAGCCCCACCCCCCACTAATATACGCCAATTCAAATAGACAAAATCAGTACATTCCATTCACTATTCGGCACCAGTGGTGTGATCCTGCTAACAAACTATGCCTACTGTGGTGAGTTAGGAGTATACAAATCCGAAGTACCCATTATTGTTAAATACGTCTGACATCCCGTAGAAAGTCTTCTTTCTGTTAGATGAGGTATCCCAAGATGACCATTCATTTCATTGCACTACTACTTGTTGTTACGTCTTCGTGTGCGTGTGTTACTTGGGCTAAATCAGGTAAGAAAAGATTAATAATACTGCACTTTTGTAAAACGTGCCTATTCGGGTTGTGGGGGTAATACCGGGCGCAAGCAGGTGGGTGAATACCGTGTGACAGGTGGAGGAAACGTGGTTTCCATAGTGTGAGTGGACCTTTTTTTCGAGATGTTGTAAGGAGTAAATGTTATCTTCTTCGTTCATTGAGTCTGTTGTGGAAAAGCTGTAAAGTTTATAGTTATTGAGAACTGTTGGCACTTCCTGCGTTTGGAGCAGCTTACAATATTTTTTGCAAATTAAAGCCTATTTCTCTTAAGTGAACATTTATGTATCCCTGCCTTTACTTGGGCTTTATACTTTGACTGTATCCGTGGATATAAAGATGCATTATGAAGTTTTGTCGCACCTTGTGGTTAGTAATATGCAAACTGTAATTAAAAATGTAATTTACTTTAACAGATATTTAATGAGTGTGCATCGGAATTACGATGTAGTCTGTTACTACGAAAGTTTCGATAGAATAGTAGCAGTAGAATGAGACTATATGGTTAGTCCAAACTGTGGCTCTTACCCAATTTGGCTTCATCAGGGGCAAACCCTGCCTGTTAAATCTGGTGGATTTTTTCGAAAATGTAACCAGGGCCATTGCAGAGGGCACATCTATGCACACACAGCATACCCCAACTAGGCAAAGGCTTTCAACACAATCCCACACTCAGGCATTACCTATAAACCCCTTCGTTCTAAGATGGGTTGCCAACTGGTTCACAAATTGATCAAGCTATCAAAGTGGGTGAGTCCACATCAACCAGTAGACCTGCTACTAATGGGGTGTCACAGAAGTCAGTGCTGGGCCCCTTACTATTTGGGATATACTCAGAAGTCCAGGTCAAAACTAAGGGGTTGTGGCTGACCATGCTTGCAGATGATGGCAAACTGGGTGCAATTATCGAATCCCCAAATTATGCCACTCCAGGAGGATCTTACGCAAACCAGCGACTGGTGCCTTAGTCACAGTCTCAATCTGAATGCAAAGAAATGCATCATAATTCCCTTCAGCACAAACAATGTCCCTTCACACTATCAAATCAATGACAATACCCTACAGTAAGTACCCACAAAGTGGTAAGGCAACTAGGATCACAAGTTGCCTGTGACCTTAACTTCGACCACCATGTGTCTACTGTAGTAAGGAAGGCTTTCTATATAGCACACTTGATTAGTAAAGGCATCACCTCTATAACCCCTCTATACTTGGCTCTAATCCAGCCTATAACTGAGTCTAATGCCCTGTTTACTGTACAAAGCACCTGCAGCAATTGGAGATACTCAGAGGTATCTAATTAAGAAGACAAAGGGACTCCAATACGTGCTGTACACAGATCGACTAAAGTCCCTGTCACTATACTCTGTATCGTATAGACTTCTTAGGAGAGACTTACATCTGGCTTATAGAGCAATCTCAGACCCAAACTTAATGAACTTGCTTCATTTCCATAAATCAAACAGGACTAGGGCTACCTGTTCCAGGGACCTAAATATGACTTACGATTTAAAGAGGACATGCTGGAGGGACAGATTTATCTGCCAGCGACTGCTGTGTCTTTGGAATAGGCTACATATTCATGTGAAACAGAGCACCTCTATGGCACTGTTCAAGAGGAACCCGGATAAGTGGGTGGGGCACCGTAGATTCTTACCGAGAATAATGCCCACAACCCTTCTGGACATGGGCAGCAAATGTAGAATGCAATATTGGATATTAACTAACATTTCTACGTTATTACATTGGGATGAAAAAGCTAGGCTTGAAATGACCTCTGGATTGATAGCCTAGTAATCTCTTATGATCCTGTGATCCAATGTAATTTTATTCTGTGCTTGTAGCTTTGGCTCCCAGAATTACCAGTATTTTGTATAAAGGTGAAACATTATAAACGTTGATGAAAGAATTTATCTTTGTGCTCTGGTTGGGGTAGTTCATAACAGCAGATTGCACAGCCACTCCTCTCAGCCAATCACAGCTAAGCAATTTTGGGTGCGTACGGTTCAGTGGGTGGCTAGCACTGAAAGTGCACTTATGGAGCTTAGTGGTAAAGTGATGGGTTGTGTCTGTAAGATGGCAAGGATCTTTCTAGCTAAAACACAGAAGGCATGTCTCCTGAATATCTTTATATTATTATTTGCCTCAGAATACTTTCCCTTTTATCATTAAAATATGTTTTGTGGCACGGCACTTCTCTTATGGTCCTAAATATTACTTTATATTACTTATGAGAGTTGGCTTTGATATTTGAAATGTGTATTGTTGGTGCCCCCCCTCCAAAAAAAAAGTCGTCTAGCCTAGAAAGGAAAAGATAAGGTGTGGTGGGTTGACACCGTTTCCTTATTTGGGAAATAGGTGAGTAGATATGGTGGGTCACATAGTCACACCAAGAAATTGGGACTCTTCGATTATTTGACAGAAAAGAAGGCTGAGGATTTTTTTTTTTTTTTTTTTTTAAGCAAGGTAATGTTTCTGATTTATAATTTTCTTTTTGCTTGGGGTCTTGATTTGGTACATCTAATCGCCGGATGTGAAAACACTAGGTAGTACCTCGCAATATAACTGGGTAGGCATGAGGGTCTGGAGTTGAAATTGTGTGTCTGCGATATGTACTTGCAGTTTTTTTTCCCTGGTGACAAAGACCCCTGATTAAGGAGAGAAAGGAATACAGCAGACTCCCTCTTATCCGGTCTTGCTGGGACCGGACCTTAGACTGGATAAGCGAATGGCTGATTAATAACAAAAAGCTTACAAAATAGCATTTATAGGTTGTAAATCAGATGAAAAATACGTATATATGTTGTATGTAAATATTTATTCAACATTTATTTATTTAGTTGAAACAATAAGTAATTTTCATTTGTTTTTTTGATTGCAATTTTTGTTTTGAAGCAAAATCAAGCCACTTTTTCATAAATATAATATCAATAGCAGAATAATTGTTTTGATGTTTGATATATCTCAACGCCATTTCAAGAGCTTTTTTTCCTTCTGAGTGACTTATTCTTTTGTGATCGTTACCGCTGCACACTCCGTGTGGAGTCTGCATGTCCTCCCCGTGGTCGAGTGAGCATTCAAAAGACATGCGTTGAATGGGCGTGCCTTCGTTGAAGGTTGGGCGTCGGGCTGGCAACTCGACACCATAAAAAAACAACTGCCAATCATTAGCGGACCGGAGTTCCACTGCAGCGACCCCTAACCGGGAAAAGCCGAAAGACTAACAACAACAACCTCCACATATAACTTCTGAGTTATGTTTTTCTTCTTCTTCCACCATTTCTCCTTGAATAACTGCTTGAATGAGTTCATCGCCTGTTAACACTTCATTCTCTAGAATGTTATCGGCTATAAACCACTGTTCAATGTCCCTTTCTTCTAAGTCTTTGAACTAATTTAATTGTTTAAAATTGTTAAGTAGAGCAATGTTGTCATGGTCTGACAGATCTTCTTCATACAGATCACAGTTTGCTGGTAACTTTTCGACATCAGACCATAGTTTTCTCCATGACTTCACAAACTTTGATGGCATTTCGTCAAAAGCAGATGCCGACATGTGAATCACATCCTTAATATCAATTTGCTTAAGGGCTTCAGTAAGTTATATTTTTTTTTCATTAGCAGTTCCCTCAAGAATTTCTGAAAGAAGTTTTCTTCTGTAACTCCTTTTCAGACTAACACACCTTGATCCATAGGTTTCATCAAAGATGTAATGCTAGGTGGTAAAACCATCACTTTGATATCATTAGAAGATAGGGCAGTGGGATATGTTGGAGCATTGTCAAGGACAAGAATAGCCTTTAACAGTAATTTTAAATGCATCAAATGAGCCTTAATGTTTGGAACAAATTCAGTTGAAAAGCATTCTTTAAATAAGAAAGAATCCATCCAAGCTTACTTCTGGACTTTATAGTACACTGGTAGAGCACTGAGATTTACATTTTTAAATGCTTTGAGTTTGGCTGATTTACGTACAATGAAAAGGGACAGCTTGTGACTCCCAGCAGCATTTGTAGAAAGAGTCAATGATTCTCTGTTTATTCATTTTGAAACCAGTAGTGAATGTTTCTTGCGATGCTTCTAGCATTTTTGATGGAAGAAGCTTAAAATTTAAGTCCGTTTCATCCAAGTTGTAGATTTGTTCAGGAGCAAGGTTTTCATCCTGTATAACATCTACAAATTTCTGGGAAAATTCACTTGCAGCATTTTAATCTGCTGACAATTTCTCATCACAAACACTTGGCTAATAAATTCTAAGATGCCTTTTCAATCATGATAGCCATTCCTTACTGGCTAAGACTTATTCTCCGCTGTTGACTTTCTTGTGCAACTGCATTGCCTTTTCCTTCAACATTGGCCTGCTCAGAGGTGTTCCTCTTTGTCGTTCTTGTATAAAGCATATCCATAATACATCATCAATAACTTTTTTTGCTTCTCCGTAGTATACCTTATTGAGGGCACATTTTCTAGTTGCATTTGCTTATTGAAATCTTGAAGGGATTTTTGTTTCTCTGCCAGTCATTCACCATACCTTTTTTGATATTCAGTTCGGCACACATCCAATTTACAGGTTCTCCGTTATCAATACATTCCAGTGCTTTCAGTTTAATTTCAGTAGTTACCACGTTCCGTTTCTGCTTGTTCAAGTTCATTATTTCAAAGGCACAGATAACAAATGCTAACTGAAGAGTAAGCTCGAGAGTTTTCAAAACTGTGATTACCAATACTCTTATTTAACGTTACTGTACTTTCTGGACAAAGTATTTTAATGCAGTGCACTGTACTTGGACACATTGTAACAGACAACAGAGAAGAACAACACTTCTGCCTCCGCTGGGCACTTCTTATCATTTTAATCTTAAAATGTTAAAATACTGAAACACATACAGTGTAGCTCTGAAGTGTCTTGAAATGCCCAGAAGCAACTCTTTTTATTCTAAAATACAATCCCAGCCCCAGTTGCCAGATTTGGCTGCATCTCATTCTGGTATATTTGCAGTAAAGATACCTCTATTTAGCTGCAGATGACTCAGCCAATCAGAGTGCCTCGTTACTGCACCTAATCTGCATGATACTGTACTTGCTGGCTGAAGATGACATCACTTGTATCTGATTATTACGTTAAAAAGTTTAAGAGGTTGGGGGGACATGAAGCTCAGAATTTTGTTTTGTATGTTAATCACCATTTGTCACCATTAATACAATGGATGTCTGCAAAGTTTTTAAGCGTCTAAAGCATTCGAATGCAAAACAGGCTGCTTTATATACAAAACTGCTTTTTTTTAACTTTTCTGGACAGAAGGAATAAGGGACATTACATGCGAGAGACTGCAGTGGTGGTGCTGCGGTAGCGTTGTCGCCTCACAGTAAGATGTTGTCCTGTTCGATTCTCAGCTAAAGCGTCTTCTGTGTGGAGACATGTGTGAATGGGCGTACCTTCATTGAAGGTTGTGCGTCAGAGCTGGCAACTTGGCATGTAAAAATCTACTGCCAATCATTAGCGGACTGGAGTTCCGCAGTGGCGACCCCTAACTGGGAAAAGCCGAAAGACACAACAACATGCGAGAGCACCAAGTCTGCCTTCCTCAAGCAGATGTGTATTATACATGGCCAGGATTTTGATCAGCAGGCTAAAGAAGAATTCAAATCTACAATTTACAGTAATGATTTGAATGGTAAGTTGAGTGGTGGAGAGTTGGATACTGAAAAACTTGCAAGAAGTTAATGAAGTTACTTTGTTGAGAGGAGATGTATTTGCTACTTGGAAAGTTCGTTTAAGGGAATTAGGAATGCTTAACTTAGGTTTCGGATACATGAATCTTCTTCTTTCGGCTTTTCCCGGTTAGGGGTCACCACAGTGGATCACCTGTCCGCTCATGATTGGCAGTGGAGTTTTATGATGTCGAGTTGCCAGCCCGGTGCCTAACCTTCCACAGAAGGCACACACATGCACGCACTCATGCCTAGGGCCAATTTAGAGTGTCCAATCCACCTACAGCATGTCTTTGGGATGTGGGAGGAAACCAGAGCACCCGGAGAAAACCCATGCGACCACAGGGAGGACATGCAGACTCTGCACAGAAGGCACCCCAGCCGAGAATCGAACCGGAGAATTTCTTGCTGTGAGGCAGCAACGCTAACCGCTGCACCACCGTGGCCACCCTAAGCGGGTCTATATTACCTTAACAAATGATCAAATGAGCGAATGCTTTTTCATCGATCTGATAAGGTTGAAACCTCTAAAAAGCAAAGACACGGAACAGCGTTTTTTTTTTTCCCCAGGGAAAAAAATTGCTGCTCTGCATTAAAAAAAAAAGTTTAAACACAAAATGAAATGGAGCTTCACCCCCCACATTCCCCCAATGCCCCCCCACACCCCTCTACTTAAATATACCAACTCCAAGATTGCACCATAGTGGAGGAAATGGCAAAGTCCCGAAGACGGCCCACTGATTTTTTTACCCTGGGAAAACAAATCGATGGTCCATGTCTTCGCTCTTTAGGGGTTTCGACTTTGTCGGATCGAAGAAAGAGTGTTCTCTCTTTTCATCATTCAACAAGGTGATATAGACCCGAATAAGCAGGGATTCATGGTTAATAATATGTGGTCTTGATTATATAGAAAATTATCAATCAGAGTAGTTTTATGCTACTGAAAATGTTTCAGGAATGCAGAAATCAGTGGGCAACTGTCTTGCATTGTTGTATTGTTCTTGGCATTGCTGGAAGTGAACACAAACAAGAGAGGGAAAGTCTTGGAGGTCAAAGTTTCAGTTTTAAGATATGGGCTGTAATTATATTGGCAATGTGTTTGATAGTATGTGGTGTAGATCTCTGCTAAATAAGGTTTAAGAACTTTGCTTACAGAGGCATGTAAGTGAAGAAACAAGAGGCAGTTTGCTTGGCCAACTCCCAGTGACTATGTTAATGACCATAAGTCTGTAAACTCAAAAATTCATAACAGTGGTATGAGGGTCAAACGCATTTACGGGAGGTTGATAATATGGAATTAACAGGGGTGTAGGGTGGCAGAATTGTTTACTTCATCTACCGATCGCTGGGTTGGTGGTTGCATTAGCTGATACAGTCACTGAATATAGATAAGTCATTCTTAACTGGTCTTGTTTTAACCTGGCACTTCGGAACGTCTTGGCTTATCGTTTTAGTCTTAAAATGTTAAAATACTGAAACAAAAATAGACCCTCAGTATATAAAATAAAAACTGCAAGTCCATTTTTGTGTCAATACTTTAACAAGCTGAGATGTTCCGAAGTGCCCGGAGGAGGTGAAAGTGGTGTACTTCTCTGTTGTCTGTTGCTATTTCAGAAATTTGATGGCCAGTTAAAGCGAGACCGAATAAGAGGCAGTCTGCCATATGTACTGGGTTATACAGTCACAGGACAGTTTGGATTTATTTGGCTGGCATGTTCTTATGTGAACCATCCTACCTAGTTCCTTACCAAAGCCATGGGTTAAGGTGCACCCTTCCCCCCATTTATTGGGGCAGTGCTGGTACAGTAAAAGTTTACTTTCAAAAAGTAGTTTTTACACATTAAATTGGCAGTGCCCCCAGTGTAGTTACTGGTGTGAAGTTTTTATTTTGTAGGAGATGACTGTAGGCAGTTGAAGTCTTGTTTCTGTAAGCAGATTGGCACATAATGTTCATACACCTGGTATGGTAGGACTGTACATTTAGGGTTACCGCCTGTCCCACTTTGTGAGGGACAGTCCCTTTTTGGGCAGTTGTGTCCTGCAAAAAAAATGTAAAAATAGCAAATGTCCTGAGATATTAGGGCAAAATGATTTCCTATATTTTATGTAATAGTTGCATAAAACAGTTATTCTGTATCTGAAACACCTAAATGTTATAAGAAACAGAATAAGCAACTAAAATGTTACAATAATAAGCTTTTATTGAGGCAAAAAAGTGAAGTTCTGTCTTTTGTACTGGCCATGGGTATGTTTTGGCCTGCAAAATCTGATATTTATACGACAATTGTCCCACTTTGTGCATTTGAAAAGGGGGCAACCCTATGTACATTATTTCTTTTTGCACCAAGATTTGAGCCATTTAACTATGGGGTAGGATTACCACTGTGTAGTAAACATTTCTGCTAGCACGTGCAAATGTGCTTGCCAGGGAGATGGGCAGGGTGGAATAGTCTTCAACTGAAGTTTACAGCTTGCTCAAAGAGTTTCCTTAAGGTATGCTTTTAGTAACTTTTGGCCTTATAAGCAGAGTGCCTTAAATAGATCTGTAGTCTGAAAGGATAGATTTTACATATGTATGTTTTTAAAGAAAACAAACTATTTAATTTTTCTTTAAAGAAAAGATGTCATAATGCTGGAGGTAAAGTTTAAGCATCTGGAAGGCTTTTATGGCTGCCTTAACCAAAGAAAACCAACAGCTTCCACATTGCCCAAGAAATGTCTTGTCTAGGATATTCCCATATTTTTCTGTAACCTCTTCAAGGGACTTCAGTTCTTCACAACACTTTTGGAAGGAATCCTTTTCTTGTATCTTTATGCAGTCTTGCACATAATTTTGAAAGCTTGTCCATTTGGACACTTTTTAATCACATGCATCTTGTATAACTGATGTGGTGTCCAGTGAAGAGCTCATAGAATTAAATTTAGCATTCAGGGTGGGTCATTATCTGCCTACCATGTTGCTTTGTCTAAAGGGGGAGCTGTTGTGTCTAATAAGTGGGGGGGATTGCTCTTCGAACTGAACATGGTATGATAGGTGAGTCATTGGCTGATACCTTGCTTTGTCTAAGGGGGTTCTTTTAGACAGCTCATAGTGTACTATGCGTATGTCTAACACCTTGCTTTCTTCAGATGGTTCCTCTTGTCTGTATATGCCAATACTCTGTTAGCTTATGTCTAGTTAACTACCAGTGTGGGTATTTCTAGGTTTCTTCCATTTTTTGGCTGCCACCCATTACTATATCTGGCAAGCAGTTAGCCCCATGATGCAATATTTTTCCACTAAAGTTTTACCTGTGCTGTTTGAGATCATTCCCCTAGTCTTGCCAAGTTATATTATTTCTGCATCTTCTTGTATACAAAGTCTATTTACAGGACTTTGAAAAGAAATGGTTTGTAAGGAAAAAAAACGTATTCATTTTGCTCAGTGTCTCCTGTAGGAAAAGACCTGCCATGTTATCCAAGTAGTATGGGTTTTGTCCACACAGGGTTCATTTCAAGTCAGATAGCTGACCCACTCCAAAGCTGTTTTATCTGTTCTCTTTGTGATGTACTGTGGGTCTGGCTGAAATTTAAATTAATCATCTATAGCCCTTCTGGTTTATGTAGATTATCAAGCTAAGATCGTCTTGGATTTGGCCAGCATGATCTGATGTGAAGCTGGGCTGCCCTAGTCTAGTTGCCACTAGATATAATTTGCAGTTGCCTGCATCATTTTTTCTTTTGATCATTCTGGGCTGATTTAGTTTTTGGACCACCCCTTTCCTCTCTTTTGGTATGGGAAAATGGAGCGCCTTTCCTGGGTTTTGGAGTGTCTCTTGATTATTTGAAGAATTCTCCCATAATTTTTTGAATTTATTTCACCCCCAATCTCTCTCCACCCTGTTCCTCCTCCGATCAGCTCTCACTTACATACTCTCTCCTCCCACTCTAATTTACCTAAACTGGTCACGAGTTCCGTAATACAGTGTCAGTCAAACAACTGATCCCAACTAACTTCCTTCTTCTCTCATAATATTCCAGTACTATTTAATATCCATTCTGCTAGGCTCATATGTACTCACCCTGTACGAAAACCATATGCTTATTGTCTATCAATACCCTAAAGACCATACTATCACTCCAGCGATAAAGCATCCCACCTTCAGCCATGCCCATAAAAATGGGAACAACTGAGCCCCTTGCTCACTCTTTCAGCATACCAACCCTAGGCACCCCAGCCCTGGATCAAGACAATACTACAAACTCTTACATAAATTTCTGAGACCTATTACTAAGTACAAACCCAGCCTCATATTCGGTGGTGACATTCACCCTAACCCCGGCCCATCCACCTCTGATAAATACACCCCCTCCAATTGTAACCTAAGTTATCAAACTAGAATCAGTAGACCAACAAACTCTCTCCTGGCCTGTCACCTTAATATTAGCAGCATTAATAGTAAGATATATGAACTGCATGCTCTCCTGGCTGTCTACTCCCCTTAAATACTATGTCTGTCAAAGACCTGGTTAAAACCTCACACCAACTGATAGTGAGGTGTTACTTCCTGGGTATAATATACACATGGTGTTTCCAGGAAGGGTGATGGTGTAGCTGTACTTTGCAAATTTGGGTTAAATGTGACCAGAATTGTTAACCAACCACCTCAGATCAACAATTCTTGCCACAAGATTACAGCTTAGCAAAAATAAATGCATTAACATTATCTGTATGTATATCCCCCCCAGGCAACAACATAGACACACTTGAAGTCACCCTCCACTGGCTATCATGTCACTACCCCCAAGAAACTCTACTGCTTGGTGACTTTAACATAGACTGGAGCACCTGTTCCTCACAATCCCCCTCTACCCATATTAACCTGCATGCTTTCAGTTTTCAGCTCACATCTATTAGAAATGTTCAGGTGAATCTCATTGGGATCCCTGTTGCCTTACTTGCCTAGCAGATGGTGCTTAAGGACTGGATGGATTGAAGAATTGGTAGGAATTTTAGTAATGCCAGTCAGCAAGCTCTTCTTTGATAATTTGAGCTTTGGTAATTGCATTCAAGAAGTTTTATGTAAACATGCCATGAATTATAGCTGCACTAACATGAGGCGAATAGGCTTGTTTACTTTGCAGGTTGCAGCTTTAATTAACTCACTTCCCAAATTCTCATATTTCAGTTCTTTTCTGTTAATTTCAGTACTTTGAAAAGAAGCCCTGAAATCAAGTATCCTGTTCCATTTCTTTCTGTGGTGGGAGTTGCCATATTTTTATTTGGTGGCAGTTGTTAAATGCATAAATCCTACTTCCAGTTTTACCTGTGGCAGTTGTTGAATGCATAAATCCTACTTCCAGTTTCACCTGTGGAGTGTATTTTTTCTCACTGTCCTGTGTTCAGCTATTTTCTTGTGTATACATACTACTACACCTTTTCTATATGAGCTTTCCAAAACTTTTCTTTTCCTCTTCTCTTCGTAATGGCTGTGATACTCTTTACTCTTCCCCCCTCCAAAAAAACTTTTTTTATTCTTCAGCAGTCTTGTTTTCCCTAAATTTTTTTAAACATTTTGAAGTACTTCAGATTCAGCTTTGCCAAACTTCATGTAGAATTGATGTAATTGGTGGGTTTGTCTGAAGAAGGTTGGGTAATAACCCTGCTGAAAGCGCTTACATTAAATAAACAGTCCGTGTCTAGCTGTAACAGTCCGTTTTCATTTTTTGTTTTGTAATTGGTGTCTTTAGATTACACTCCTAGCATTATGTGACCAGGCCATTGTTATAGCCTACTGACCTTTTGATGCTGGTGTCTTTAATTTTAGGTGATTCTACCTATCCTAGACTTATAAATAACCACAGTGATGGTTGTATCCTTATAGGTGGGTGGATCTAGAAAGAAGGCTGGCAGCGACAGGAAGGTTAATCTCATGGTGTCCCTGGGGTGGTTGGTGAAAGTTGAAGTAATTTGTTCAGTCTGATGTGATTCTGGGATTGAGCATTGCACAAGTGGATACAATTTGCTTGTTTTTTGAAATTGTCAGCTCTGAGTGTGACCGTGATGTCAGCTCTGAGACTGTGATGGAGTAGCCTGTGGAATGATATCCTCCCTTGAATGTTTTGGGTGTATCTTGTGCAGTATGTTAACTAGTCTGTAAAATAAGTTCTAGACACATGGAAGGCTACTGTGAAAGAAGCAGCTGCTAAGTGGACTGCATAGTTGTTTGTTCTGGAACCTGCAGTCCTCGCCATCCTTATTAGCATCTGGATTTGAATGTCTGTGCTTTTAAAATCCAACAATGAGGTAGTATGCTGTCGGTAAACTACAATGTGACTGTGGGGCAGGGTAGTGGAGACTTATTTTCAGCACCTCCCTTTTGTAGTAGGACAGTACTTGCTAAATGCTGGGATGAGTTGGCTGGGAGGGTGATTCAAGGAAGGCCTGTGTTGTTGCTTTGTGCAGTGTTTTTCATACCTAAGCTTAGCACATTGTCAGTTCTGGAAGCTTGTGGAGCAGGAAGCATTGCATTGGTAAAATACAACAAAGGAATGACCTCCTAGGACAGTGAGATTGCACCTGCCTTAACTTAAGTGCTGGAGGTAGTGGGGCAATTTATCTTGAGAACTGATTTGCAATAAAATATTTTCAGATTGAATTCCTATATGGGGAGTAGAGATTATACTCGCTGGAGGGATATATTCCTGTTCCAGAGACTCCTCATGCTTTGGAACAGGATTCCAATCTACATTAGGCAGAGCCCCTCACTAACACGCTTCAAGAGAAACCTTGACGAGTGGATGGGAAATTTACCCCGGGGATCATTGCGGTGGCTTTGCTGGACAGAGGCACATGGAACTGATGGCTTTGCTGGACCGAGGCACAGGGAACTAATGTAAGGGGGTGGCGAAAGCCAACACTTTCTGGCTAGGCTTATAGATGCCCTCGGGCAGATAGCCTAGTACTTACCTATGAACCTAGGGGAGGAGGGGTGTGCCATGCAACTGTCAAGGTATGGAAGCTAGCACATGAAAAGCTGGTAGAACCCTGAGAATGGGGGTGTGCCATGCAACTGTCAAGGTATGGGAGCTAGCACATAAAAAGCTGGTAGAACCCTGAGAATGGTCTGTCAGGCTTAGTCTGCACGCTGTGGTGAGGGCCTTTTTCAGCTTACCTAAAGTGGATGTAGCATACTATTCATCTGGTTTGGTGCTCCAGGCTATGCTTTTTAAGCAGTCAAAGATGCTTCTCCCTAATGGATATTCAGTACTCTTATTGCTGATTTAAGGTACCAAAACTTTATTTCTCATGCAGCTTTGGCAGATTGTTCTCCTGTTAAATCTGGTAAAGGCAAATGACCTGGATGTTTGAAGAATCTACTGCCCAGACCTGATTTTATAAACTAGTTAATTGTTATGCATGCATCTTTTATAGTGTGTTATTTACAGGTGTCTCACTATTTAAACAAATTAAAGCAATGGAACTTGTGTTTATGCCTCTGTAGTATAAGTGAAAGTTGAGGTCTCTGAATTCCCTACACAAAAATGAACAAAACCTTATTTTTTATATAAACTTGTTGAGGAAATGCAGTGAACAAAGCTGCCTTTCCCCAGCTTCTGGGGAAACTGTAGATGTTGTGTCTTTCGGCCTTTCCCGGTTTGGGGTCGCCACAGCGGAACTCCGGTCCGCTAATGATTGACAGTAGATTTTTATGTGCCTAGTTGCCAGCCCTGACGCACAACCTTCAACGAAGGTATGCCCATTCACGCATGTCTCCACACAGAAGACGCTTTAGCTGAGAACTGAACAGGACAACATCTTACTGTGAGGCGACAACACTTCCGCAGCACCACCACCGCAGTTCCTGGGGAAACTGTAGATACAGTTTATTTATCATCGGGTTGTAATCTGGGAAGAAGATATTGTCATTATTTTCCAGGCAAGTGCACACTTTTTTTAAGTCATTTGAAGATCTAGGTGTGGCTGCATTTAGACAGTAAATTTTCTAGTTATCCCCTAACATAGGTGTTGGGTTAAAAAATAAATAAATACAAATGATGTGACCTACACATTATGCATCAGTTATGGCGTCCATAATCCATATCTATGAAGAATTTGATATGTTATCAGAATTTTTAAATGTGCAGCATTGTGTTTAAAAAGCCAGTCAGTTGTTGAGATTGTATGTACTTTATGTGGGTCTATATCAGTTTGCCGAAGACTAATTACGGTGAACAGCTGTTCATCAAACCAAAATCACCGAATGGCAGTTTATCGAATGCTCACATCAGCAAACGTTTTTCCCAGGGAAGGAAATGACTTGACCAATAGATCAACTGACACACACACCACAGTACATCAGACCCAACCCCCTACTTATATATATCAACCTCGAGATTGCACTACAGTGGGGAAAAGGGCAAATTTCCATATGTTGGCCAGGTCATTTGCTTCCCTATGAAAAACATTCCCTGAAGTGAATGTTCGATGAACCGCTTTTCGGTGATTTTGGTTCGATGAGCAGCTGTTGGCTGTAATTAAACTTCAAACTAATATAGACCCGCTGTATGCATCTTTGTTTTGTTACTTTTCTTCTCAGTTTAATCTGACATTAATAAAGCCTTATTCACACAATTATAATCGTGCAGTATAATGCTTTGTTTGAATTTGGTGTTAGTGGATGTATGTACTTGTATAGAGTTTTTCATTATTTTTAAATTAGTTTGTAGAGCTGATATTTTTCCCAGTTGCCATTTTGTCAGGTGACAGCTAACACCAAGCTTTGCCTGGTGAAGTGGTGTTTGTGCTGTACAGGACCTGTTTCTAGCTGTGGCTTTCTACAGCTGTTTGGTTTATAGTGGTAATGCATTGAATGGTTAAGATATACTGTGTGAGCAGTTAAAAGATGAACGTTTTTGAGTCTGTAAAGCACTGCTTTTATTGCTTTCTTATTATACACACAAAAGCAGATAGTGTGGGTTCTATGAAGTAACAGTACTTTATTATAAAAGTACATTTTTTGGGGTATGAGGGAGCTCCTCCCATTTACAATGGCGTTTGCTTTACTGTGGAACCTGTTCATATCCTTATTTTTCTCTCTTGAATTTTTGAATTGCTGACTTTGCTTATCACCCATAGCCCTTCACTTGCAAAAAAATTTTATTTGGTGCCAGTGAAACGCTAAACCCCCTCCCTCATTATCCCTTGCTATTATAGCCTCACTCTTTTATACACAGACTAGGAATCCACAATGAGTAACTACCACTGTTTTTTTTCTCCACCTTATTTCCAGTGTGTGGTGGTTTCTTTGCACATAGCCTAGACTTTAAACTTTAAACAATATGCAAACCCAAACATGCTGAGAAGAGTACTAGTCTTGCCAGAAATCCATTGAATGCACACAACAAGTTAAAGTATAATCCTAAATAGAAGTGTTGGATTAGTTTTCAGGGATACAAGGACACAAGTCTGCTTGCATTATGTTTACCTGCTTTTTTTTTTTTTTATAACCAGAATTAGTTCTCAACTAAAATTAAAACTGGCTTGATCATGGTGTATGTAGATTGTGTGCAGTTTTAGAAAATAATTTAATCCACAGTCCGTGAGACTCATCTGCTATGGGAGATGGTGTTGCAAGCCTTTATCCTTTTTGAAATATAGTTAATTGCGTGTACATATAATTGTTTTGTTTTAAAACTAAAGTCTGAGTTCTGCTTGTAATTTCAAGGACTCTGAAGCAATTGGTTTTAAAATCTATATTGTTAATGGCAGTTGATGCAGGAGATTAAGGTTCTGAGTTGTTTGCTAGCTATTTTCTGTAGTCCAGGGTAGAGTTTGATTCCTTCATCTCTATTTGCCTACAGTGTCACTAAGCAAGTCACTGGACCAGACAGTGCTCCCGGGTTGCCTTTGAAAAGGGACACTTGTGTCCATTGGGCCTACCAGGTCATTGTGTATAAAATAAGTTTCTTGTAATGTTGCTTATCTGACACTGTAGGATATTTTTTTCTATAGCAGGCAGAAGTACATTATATAGATTGCTGGGCTATTTTGAGTGATGGATTCCACTAACTGCGTCTTTCCTGTGGAGAAAGTAGTCCCTGAAATTCTGCTTGCCTTGAGAACAGCAGCACACAATCTGTATGCTGTAATACCTTTTTTCCTTATGGGCAGCCAACATTCTGTGCTGAAAAACTGTTGTCCTTTTGAGTTGGGTATGTTTATAATCGATCTTGTGTGAAGATGGGGTTTAAATTGATGTTAATGGTGGGTATTTTATTCTAGCAATGCCGCTAGAATGACTTCTAGACCCTTCACTGTCCAGAATGGACTTGGTTTCTTCATTGTTTATTGATTTCTCGTACTAGCTCCTAGTTTGACTCCCTCTATTCCAAATCTGGGGAAGCATATCAGATTTCTATTTACAAGCCAGCTGGCTGTTGCCAGGTGTTCAGAATTCTCAGCCATAATTCCTTCTAGCAGATTTCCCTCCATTACATGGACAGATGAGGGGCTGAGATTTTGGACATCTGCCAGAGACCTGGATCCCACCATCTCTGTATCATTCAGTGATATATAGAGGTATCATTGACTTTAAATTTGGCATTGGGTCTATTTGTCTGCCATTTCTAGAGTCCTTGTAAGTCAAATGCAAATCCCTTAACCACTGGTTAGGCGTAAAGTTCCCACTTGCAGTAAGGGAAAGCTCACGCTCCCCCTTGTGCCATCTGCTCTCACAGATTCACTTCGTCTTGGAAGTCACTTTTTTTTTTTCATTGTAGTTATGTTGTCTCGGTCACTTTGCTAAAGGAAAGAAAGTACAACTTGCATTCCAATTTCTGTTTAATTATAACAAAAATTCTATGGGTATGGTTGTGTACCAGATGTTACTATAACCACCCAATGAGTTCTTCTGGAATAGGTCACTGGGCACTGCTTTTGGTCTTTCCTGAGAACCTTTATGATATTGCATGGTGGCTTGGGTCATCTTTGGGGACAGCTTATCAAGACCATATCCCCAAGGTCATTTACCCTGCTGAAAGTATCAGAAGGATCCATCCTGTTTTGTTTCTTCATGTGTGCCTTTTATTGGGCCAAAAGTGAAATCTTGATTATGATACAGTAACTAAGTGGTGGGATGTGGCAGCCTGCTGTCCTAACACTGTGCTGTTGCTACTTTTTTTTGGATTGAAGAAATTGTTCTTGTCTGCTGTAGGAACATTTTTTTTTCCATACAGATTCTGTTCCTCCCCCCACATTCTGCCCCCCCCCCCAACACACACATTCTTTTCCCACACACACGGATTCTGTTTTGGTCCCCCCCCCCCACATGCGCACAGATCCTGCTTTCTTAAACTGGTGACGTCTACTGCAAACACAGAACTTGTTTTATTGTACAACGTGAATACTGGTAGTATATACTGTCTGAGACTTGAGCTGTATTGTATATAGTTTGTCACTGTTTAGACACAGCTGTGGTGTGGTACATGGAGGTGTCGCCATATGCACCCACTGAAAACTATTTCAAGAACCTACATCTTTATCTATTTGCTATGTAGTTGCATGACATCTAAGGGCATCTATTGTTGTGGACAGTTCATTTCCTTATGCTAAGAATATGCTGCTGTTCATAAAATCGATGCAGTTTACTTGTGTTGACTTCATTTTACATCTGCTTGATGGATTCACTGATGGCTGCAGTACGCACTCCCAAATTTATACAGGTTCTCCCAGAATTTGATAGTGGTTTCCTAACCATTTAATGCTATAACTGTTATAATAAACAGGTAGCTGTTCTTGCAAGTAAGCAGGCAGGAAGACCCAGAAGTATTCCTCTGATGTTACCTGGATAAACAAAGTAATGGCGACATTACTGACCTGTAATTATTGGCATATCTAGAAAGATGTCTAATTGTAAATTTTATTGTAGTTATGAATCATTAAGTATTCCAAACCCAGCTGTGCATTTCATAAATGCTTTTATGCTGAAGACAAGCATTCTGCATTGGTTTTTTGATCTGTAGTTCCTTGAAAATTGTCTGCTCAGTTGTGGCTATAGAAGCAGTTCCCAAGAGATCATGTTGCAATATTTTGTAGTGAGAGCAAAACTCTTACACCATAATAATTCTGTTATGGCTGAGCTGGGCTAGTTCTGATAGCTTTCAGTGGCATTGTTTACATTTTTATAGTTGTAAAAATGGCTGCTTGCATCTTTAGGGGTGCATTCTGTATGCAGTGGCTCTTCAGTTCTGCACAGGATATTTAGGAATGTGCGACTCTGCTGTAATGATGCTACGCTTACTGTGTTGCTTGAAAACCCAATCTCTGTAGTTCCTTCCATTTGACTTTTGTCCCAGTCAGACATGTAGAAATCCAGCATGCTTAGAATGAGAGTTGCTGTGCCAGGATTTTGTCAACATCTGTCAGTGTTTATCACTAATGACAGTTTCTGTAGGGGTGATATGGACTTTGTCTTCAGTGTAACAAGAATATGTTCCAAAGACTTCATTCAGATACACCTTGATTTCTCATGAAGAGCTCCAAGCTAAATCTTCCACATGGCAAAACATTTCGTTGTTATCTTTTCCCATGTGGAGTATGCATGTCTTCCCTAGGTCACGTGGGCATCCTCTGGGTGCTCCGGTTTCCTCCCACATTCCAAAGGCATGCAGTAGGTGGATTGGACACTCTAAGTTGTCTGTAGGTGAGAATGTGTGTGCAAGTGAGTGCTACAAATGAATGACCTCAGTAGAGCTTGCCACCCGGCGATGTAAACCTTGGCTCAAGATGATTGTCACTGCTGAAGTGACACCCTGGCCCCATGTGCAGAATGAGAAAAAAGGTGTTGAGGAATGGATGGATTCTTCTTCAGTCTGTAACAACGAGCAGGCCTTTGACAATTCCCCTTCAAGAGAGCATAGTGAGCCAAAAGGGCTTTTACGTCGTTCCTTCAGTTTCTGATTTGAAACCCTTCCCTCCTTCCTTAGCTCCATGTGTGTTTGTATCATAAATGGTTACATGAAGTACTGCCTGTTAAGAGGTGAAACACAAAGCATCAAGTCACAGCACCCCCTTCCCATAATAACAGTATTATGTATTCTTGACAAGCTGTAGAATGAAAGCTACAGCTTTCTGAAAGCATTCTTTGCCCACAGGCGATATTCCTATCCTGCCCTTTAGGGAGGAGAAAGCTTTGGAATGTTTTGATATTTGCCTTATATGTAAAGGTGTCTCCTAAAACAGCTATTTGGTCAGGGCAGTGCTAAGCAAATTGCTTCATCTAAAACTGACAAGATTTTTGTCTTATATCGACTTGCTTTAACTTTGTGACATGTGCTCAAACTGCCTACTGGGCCTGCCTTTGTCTTTGCTATATCTGTGCACTTCCCTCTTTCACCTATTCCATGCCTTTGACTTTTATTGTAGCTACACATTCTATTTCTATACTTCTTTTTGTGAAGCGGTCACTAACTGTAATGTTAAGTGTAGGCCTTGCAGTGTGTGTGGTTAAGCAGTGGATTGATTTATTTGGGCAATTTCTTCATTTGAAGCTTTGACTCTGTGAAAGCAATTTATAGAAGGTGTTTCCTGGTTTCCCCATCAATCGTGTTTTTTTTTTTTTTTTTGCTGCTTCTATACTATCTCTCGCATGTTTTAAACATGGGGTACCTTGAGTACAAGTACATGAAGCCTTTTGCTAGCAATGCAGTTACAGGACATAAGAAGTTTATATTGATAACTGCTGCAGTAGTCTAGGGTATATAGGCTATACCCTGCCAAGGATATAAGTCGCCCAGGTTCCAAACCTTAAGGGCGCCTTCTACATGCCCAGACATTCAGGCAGCTTGAGCTGAGCTGACTGAAAGACAAGTTTGGGTGTGAAACCTTTCAGAGCTTTACTGTCACTGAAGAGTATGTTCCCCCGAGGCTTTTGAGGCTCAATGGTTGGCTTGTGCAGTTCCTTTTCTGGGCAGATAAGTTTTTTTTTTGTGGGGAAAAACTTCCAATTTCTTATTTGTGTTGCTGTTTTTCTCTTTCCTCATCTGGAAAGTTTATTTTAAAGCTAGGAGTGTTATGTTTTAACAGACAGTCACGAGACTGTACTTTTTAAATGGAGCGGTCCTTTTTCCTGTCAGTTTAAAAGTATAAAGTAACTAAAAACCTTTTTTATTGTACATAATTTGTTCATTTTACTTTTGTGGTGCTGGTATATAAGTTTTGTAGACTGGAAGTGCTTACTGGCATTTGCTTCTCATTTTCCCAGGAACGAGGCAGCATTTTTGGCATGATCATGGAACCGACTACTGGTTCCACACTTGGTCCTTCAGTCACAACGAAAACATTTAAGCAGCTTCTGTCATCACAGCAGGCTACCAATTTGCCTGTGCCACAAGTGGGTGAGTGCTGCGGCCATTTGTTCTACCTCAGACCACTTATTTACCCTGGATCCCACAGGTGTAGCTCAGTGGACAAGGGAGAGCCACCACTGTGGTTCTGGGTGAGGGAACAGGGAAGGTTTCCCTGTTGTATCAGAACACTGCACACACTCCTGGGGCAGCTGCTGCTGCCATAAGCAACATAGTTTGTCCCATTTTTCCTGTCAAAAAGAAACAGAAAACCAAGCTTGTATCAACTCACCCTCAAATTTCTTTGGATAGGAGTAGTCTACAGGGCTAGCTAAGGATTTCATTCAGAATATTGATCCTTCTTGTAAAGTAGTTTCTGGTAAAACCAAGAAGGAATGATACATCTTTTCCTGAAGAGATTGAAGATTCTGAATTTGAACAGAAAGATGCAGGGATGGAGTTCTGATTCAGACTCAGGAGAGTTCAGTTTCTGATTCTCTCTGTGGGGTTTCTGTTTCTCTTTTGACTATTGCTAGAATGTTCCAGTGTTTTTTAGTGGGATAACACTGAGGTGTCTCAGTCCCTCAGAAAATAGTATGAGTTGTTACAGGATTTTCCATACCCTACACCCATTCCTCTTATTATGTCTGCTTTAGAGGATGTGTGTATTACTGCCTGCAATTTTCCTGATAGCCAGCTGTCCCTAAAAAGGCAGGATGTATAAAATTCCTCAGTCTTTTAAATTTTTGTACACTATATCATTGCTAGAATCTCCTTTTGTTCTGACAGAGTGCTTCTCAAACAATCTGGAATATAGAGCTGATAAGTATATTTTTGACAGTTTAAATGTTCAGAGTTCTGCACTGTCTTTATTTTTGCTTGACTGAATTATTAATATATTTGCTGTCAGAATTTGGTTTTCTGACCTTGCTGAAACTTTTTTTTCTCCCAGTCCCCCACCCTGCTGCTGTTGTGTTCTTAAAGTTGGTAGCTTTTGCAGTTGCATGCCCATACTGTAAATTTGATCAGGGACATTCCTCTCAGTCCCATCTCTTTAGCTCATTCTAGCAAATACAGAGATCATTTGGGAAGGCCAACCCCTTAGCCCCTAGGTTATCTTCTGTTCCTGCTCTCTCAATTTTTACTTTATAAAAAAGACTCTTTAGTCAGTTGCTTATATTTTCTAATGTGTGTTACTTCCTACTACTCGGTTACTTTATCTTGCTGTTTCCAGCTACTTACTGTCTGTTCTCTAAAGTGTTCAACTGTATCTTTTCTGTTGCATTTATTACTGCTTGCTTATAGCTGAAACTGTTAAACGTTATTCTAAGCCCTTAGTTTTGGTTTAAGCACTTTGGCTTTAGGCCCACCCCTTAGCTCCCCATGGCCTTTATCCCTCAGATTCTGACAAATATGGATGGACAATTTCCTATAGTTTCTCCTGCCAGTCTGGTTGATATGGGTATCCTGAGACAGTGTAGCAGCTGCCTCATGTACACAGACAGCCATCTACTACTACCACCTAGGAACATAATCTGTGAGAGATGCAGTTACATTAGGGACCTAGAGTCCAAGCTCCCCCCCCAGGCCAGTATATCTGGCACCAAAAAGGTTGTCAACATCACTACACCTCAAACACCACTCACACCTACACAGCCCACACCCACATATGCGGAGGTCCTCTACATAAACATACCCAAACAAAGGAGACCTCCAAGGCAAAAACAAATGCGATCTCCACAGCCCTCCACACCACATACCATGCATAGTCCACATGCCTGTGCCTCACTGCCACTAAGGCTTCATTCACCATAACCCAACATATTACTCACAGGAGACTCCATTTTGAGACACACAGATGTGCCTCTCACCATGCTGGAGAAGGAGAACATCCCAGTTAGTTGTCTGTCAGGTGCAAGAGTCCGCCATATCACATACGCACTCAAGTCTCTCAACAACAGGTACTGTTATGGCTTTGTCATAGTCCATGTTGGCATGAGTGACTTGAGATGTACCTCTGGACCATATGAAGAGAGACATGGTTGAGCTCGCTGATTGTGTCCCAGGCAGATATGTTCCTAGCCTTGAGCAGCATTCTGCCGTCACCCAGAATGATGCCTCAGTACAAACAGAAAATGATTGACTTTAACAATTGGCTTAGTGTCTGATGTCATTCCAGGGGGATCCAGTACCTGACAGCCTGGGAAGATATGATCGACAGACCACGATGGTTTTCCAGAGATGGCCTGCATCTGTTTCACCTGGGCTTCTGGCTTCTCGCAAAGGCTCTTGCCTCCCCCATAGTGCTTTTTATAGGAAAAGTGATGAGCTTAAAACTACTAACATAAACATTTCAACAAAACAGAAATTAAAGGTCATGCTGCTAAATGCTAGCATCTAAACATGAAAATGCACTCATTGCAAAAATTCCTAATGCTGGATAAATGTTGACATTTGTGCAGTTACAGAAACGTGGTTTGAAGCTGCAGAGAGCACCCCAGCCTTACCTAGTTACTCATCCTATCATACATTCAGTCCCCAAACTGTGGGCAGTAAAGCCAAAGGAGGTGGAGTTTCAATATGCATTAAAGACATATACACCTCCGGGCTGGTCAGACAGTATGACACACAGGAGACACTCCAGGTGCAGTAAACCATTGACAAAACCCCTATTCAAATCATAGCTAGCTACCAACTCCCAAATCTGACTCAAGATGCCCAATCCGCCTATTTGGACCTGTTCGAATCTATCAAGATTCAACCCTTTACCCTGATCCTGTGTGACTTTAGCTTCACAAACATAGATTGGAAGAACTACTCCTGCAAATGCCCAGAGATTCCTTGATTTTTGTCAATGCTAATGCCTTGGAATGCTAGTTAATATCCCCACAAGAGGTGATAATATGTTGGACTTGGTATTAACCAACATGAGTAACCACTACAGCATCCCTATAGTATCGTCCTCCCTGGTAAGAGCCAACCACAAAGCGGTCACTTTTTAACTCACCATCTTCCCCAGATGCCCTCTAAATAGGATCAGACATAAAAAGCCTCCTGAGGATAGTATATAAATAGCTTCACAACCACCTCGCCCTCTGTAGGAACTGGCACCAATATCCAAAATTACACCAAAGCACTATACAAGCATTTATATAGATTCATGGTATTAGGAATACCCAACAGGACTAAATCATCTTCCGCAAGGAAGAGTAAATCTGTCTGGTGGACATCTGCAATAAATAAACTATAACAGAAGGAAAGAATTTCTGTCCAAGACAAAGGAGCAGGTGCCCAATTGAAAGCAATATCTCCTTAGCCTGAACAAGCAAATAAGAGCACTAGTGAAATCCTCTAAAGCAAACTTCGAGTCCAAATTGGACACATCTACTAGAGACAATCATAAGGCCTTCTTCAAATATGTGCACAACCTCAAAGGATGCACCCAGATCTGTTCAGAACAGGTGGTCAAGGACACCACATATAAAAATGCTGTAGATATAGTAAACTTGCTGGCTGACAGATTCAGCAAAAACATTACCCCTTTGTCCCCCATCACTAAATCAGGACAACCCCAGAACCTGTACCCTTCCCCTTATATCTAGGGAACAAGTCATCACTGCTCTATCAATGGAAAAAATACAGCTTCCATGGGACCCGATAACATCCCAGGCTGCATCCTACGTGAACTCAGGCAGGAAACTGCAGCACCATTAGGCACCCTAGTCAACCAAAGCCTGAGTACTAGCTTTGTCCCAATGACAGCCACTTTCATCCCTTTACACAAAGGTGGCACGTCCACTGATCTGGGAAATTATAGACCCTTCAGCCTAACTAGCCTGATCTGCAAGGCCATGGAACGGATTATCATGGACCTCACTAACAAGGACATTGGTAACCTCCAAACACTTGATTCCACACAGTTTGGCTTCATCAAGGGGAGGTCATGTCTGCTAAATTTGGTCAACTTCTTTGAGACAGTCACCAAAGTCATGGACGAGGGGAAGACAGTGCACACAGCCTACCTTGACCTGGCCAAAGCCTTTGACACTATATTCCCCACTTGGGCATAATAGATAAACTCTCTCAACTAGGCATCAATTCATATGTTACCAGATGGGTAGCAAACTCGCTCAGTGATAGAACACACGTAGTCAAAATAGGGGAGACCACCTCAAACAGTAGACTCGTAACAAGCGGAGTACCCCAGGGTTTGGTCTTGGGGCCTGTATTATTTGGGATATACATTTCTGAGGTGCAGGCCAAAAGCAGTGGACTATGGCTGATGAAGTTTGCAGATGACGTTTATTGATCTGCTAAAGGTAAGATGAGATAGTACTTCTAACTGAATAAGAAATGTGGCCTTGTCAAATGCTGCCATTAAAGGTGTAAGAGCAGTGGACTGCAGTTGTACTTTGTAACAGTGAACCAAAGTAAAGGGGATAATTCTTTAGGTTCTTTCCTTGGAAACAAACAAAAACTGGTGTATGCTTTAAATATACTAATAAGCTTCATAGCCCACTGCCATGAGGGCAAGGCATCTACTTTGATTGCACAGTTCATTGGTGGAGAGGTTGGTGTCCGGAGACTACTTTTTTCTTTCCTTGGATTGGGGTATGAGGGCATGGGCATGGCTGTTTATTATTCCTCAAAACTATTTTATCATCATAACCAAAGAACTGAGTGACTTGTAACTTAAAAAGTGTCCCATGAAAAGTGTTTTACCTAAGTGATAGGGCTTTTACAATGCAGTCTTCATTCATGACCAGTACATTCTTTGGTTACATGACATGAAGGTTGATAGATGCCAGGACTGCTTTACTCCAGATGATAAGAATGAGGAGCAAGTTACAAAGCTAGTATGAATACAGGAGGAGAGTTGCACACTGTTTTGGGTATAAATGAAGGGCAGAGTGGGAAGGAAGTGTGTGGTAGCTTGATTTTCTGATGAGCTTCAGTAAAACACCATTTCATAGAGATGGTGCTCCAATCATGAGATGGTTGGATAGAGCAAAGAAGTTTAGAACTGCTTTGTTTGGGGTAGTATTACTACTTTCAGAACTTGGTCAGTTTTATGGATTCTGGGCTTTGGTACTTTATTTTCATAAGCTACTATTCTTGTCATGAACATCTGGCCAGATGTATCCTTTACAGATTTTAAACATTAATACTGGCAAAGGTACTCCCTTTGGAGTATAGAGATGTGTGTTCCAATTAATGGACTTCTCTTTCATATAGGTTTTATTGTAAACTCTAGAAATTGATCATAACCCTTTTTTTTCCTTTTCTTTTTACTGCTACTAAAGATTCTGTAAGTTCATCGGAGCCCATAATGCTAGAAGTGTAGATGTTTTACTGGATGGTGCAGTGGTTTGCTTTGTCACCTCTCAGCAAGAAGTTCTCCAGTTCAATTCTCGGATAGGGTTTCTTCTGTGCGAAGTCTGCATGTCCTCCCTGCATTTGTATGTTTTGTCTGGGTGCTCCAGTTTCCGCCCATATTACAAAGACATACATCTAGAGCATTTCTCCCCAGGCCTCCACTGAAAATTGGCTTGTTCCAAGTTGGAATTTCCTGGTAAACAAATGTTAAATACATACAATGGCAGTAAATCAAAGCCTGTGCTCATGCTTACTGGATGCATGGATGTCAGATGTAGGGCAGATTACTGGTGAAAAGCTGTACAAGTAAGGATGCAATCAGTTTTTTGGCTCTATTGTTGTACATTACTCTGCCTAGAAAAAGCACCACACTATGTTGTGCACAACTATAGAAACTTGTCTGTGTGGAAACACATTGTAATTTGGTATTCTGAGTGACCTTAAGCAGAGTACTGTTCTAAAATGGATGTATCTGTGTCTCAGCTCCCCAGGTTTGTGGTGCTGATCAGTTTAAGTGCAGAAGTGGAACATGCATCTCTGTCGCATTCGTCTGTGATGGTGACCTTGACTGTAAAGATGAGAGTGACGAGGAAAACTGCCCTGCCCCGACCTGTGACCATAACATGTTTTGGTGTAATAACTCTTGAGTGCATCCCAAAAGTCTGGGCCTGTGATAGGGATACTGACTGTAAAGATGGATCCGATGAGTGGCCCCAGAACTGTGATGAGCAGAAATCTCTCAAGCCACCCAATCCCTGCTCGGCACAGGCATTTCACTGTGGCAGTGGTGAATGCATTCAAATGAACTGGCGTTGCGATGGTGACTTTGATTGCAGGGATCATTCTGATGAAGCAGACTGTGGTAGGTCTTTCCCTGCCTTTTCTGTCTGTGCACTAGGTAGAGCCAGCTTATGTTGTAATTCATGAAAAATGGTGCTAATTATCTCAGTCAGCTTGCTTGTTTTATAGTGATTTGGTTGCTGGCTAGCTGTGGCATTGCAAATGTGTATGCTTGGCTGTTTTGTGTGAAAGCAACCATCCCATGCTGAAATATTTGACCAAGCTGCATGTATCTTAATAAAACCAGATTATAACAAAGAATGGGCCTGGCATGATGCCTTATAAAACTGGTACCCCTCTGTACACCTGGGGACACTTGTTTCTAAATCAGCCTACCATTACTTTATCAGTATAGGTTCATAGTTTCATAGACTAGTACTAGGCTAACTGCCTTTGTGGGCCATTTTAAGCCTAGCCATTTAGCCCACATGAGAATCAAACCCTGCACCTTGTATTTGTAAGGCAAGCACCTTAACCATTACGCCAACCTCCCACCCTGATGAAGCAGACTGTGGTACTCACACAGTGAACATCATCTGGTCTGTTTTACACACAGTGAACATCATCTGGTCTGTTTTTGTTTGAGTCTGTAGCTTCTCTGTGAGAAGGCCTTCTTTCTTTGCAACAGAATCCTGTTAGTGACATTTTCTTCAAGGGATTCTACTTCAGTGGAAGTTTTATGAGTCATGAATCTACTTTTTTTCTCTCTGTCTCTCCCCCTTGAAATCCTAAATTAGGAGGAAATGTGTTATCCACTTGAGACTGTAGCTGTTCTTTGCAGAAATGTTAATCTGCTTGATGTTAATGCAGTGGATGTTGTGTGTTTATTTGGTAGTTAAACCTACTTGCGGCCCAGATCAGTTTCAGTGTGATGATGGAACTTATATCCCTGGGAATCGTCAGTGTGACAAGGAATTTGACTGCTGGGATCGAAGTGAGGAAGTTGGCTGTGTCCGTTGTATGTAGACAGTTTAAACTTTTGGAGCAATAGATTGTCTAAGTTGGTTTTGGTGTAGCCATATGACCTTTGAATCATGAGTGTGACAGTTTTGACTGCACTGCCCAAAGTTACGAAACAGGCAGTATGGCACAAACTTGTGTAGTAGTTTTAGTCTGTTTGTAAATCTGTAAATTCAGTATGGCTGCCAAATCTGTGCATTACTCTGTCAACTTTTATGAGCATGGTGCTTATTTTAGCAAGCATGTTCATACAGATGGATAAAAATAATGGCATTATCACTTTCCAATTACTCCCAACTTCAGGAAATGTCTGAAATTTGCTGTATGTGGTTCACTTTATCAGTCTTCTACATTACCCTTTGGGCTATCTACTGCACCACAAGTATTCACGATGTGCCTGGCTCCAATGGTTGCTTATTGTAGGACCCAGGACATTTACATTTTCCCTTGTTTGGATGACTTTCTAGTTTGTGCAAAGTCTTTTTCCAGGAGCTTAAAAGCCTTGTACAAGGTCTCAACCAGTCTGGTTCACCTGGGCTTTAAGTTAAGGGTTTTGCATAATGGTTAAGGTGTTTATTTCATAGACACAAGGTACAGGGTTTAATTCTCACCTTTAAAGGAAATGGAATAGGATTAAAATCGGCCTCAAGGGCAGCTAGTCAGTACATGCGTATGAACCTACACAGGTCCTGCTTCACAGCCTCTCAAATAATTGTCTTCCTGGGGTGAATGATAATCCCAGAAAAAAAGAATGGCTTCTCTACCAAAAGACAATGTCCTGACTTATCAGAACATTTTCAGTTATTTCTCTCTTCAAGAAGCTGCCTCTCTTTCTCTCTTCAAGAAGCTGCCTCCGCAAGAGAGTTTCTTAAAATTCTAGGCCTCATGATATCAATGATCCTTATATCACTGGCCAGGCTGTATATCAGAAAGTTTAAATGGCACTTAGATTTCCAGGTGTCAGTGCTGGAATTTGTGAAATGAGAGTTACAGTGGGTGAGGGACCAAATGTCTCTCAATTGAGTGTCCGGGGGAGTTCAAGTACAAGCTGATGGGGTACTTTGGATGCTACAAAACACACAAACTTCAAAGAAATGCTAGTAGCGATTCAGGCCTTAAAAGTCCTTCACCACTTATGGTCTCCAGGTCCCCTTTTTGTGGTCAGAGATAACACCCACAGTGATATGCTACATAAGCATACTGGGGGGGTGGGCGTGGAGACAAGGTCATTCCTCTGTTGGTTGGCAGTGATGGCCTGGGAGCTAGCCTTACAGCATTTTTTGATGCTTCAGGCTTGATACATCCTGTTGGAGCAAAACAAAGTGCTAGGTAGACTAAACAGATCCTGGACGGACCCTCACAAGTGGAAACTCAGGATAGAGGTCTTCCAGGATTTGGTCCAGATGTAGGAAACACCTGAAATAGATCTGTTCTCCTCCTTTCAAAACAGACAGTATGAGAAATTTTGTTTAAGGCATCCTTGCAGCCATGTTTGGAGGACAGATGCATTCATGTTCGCTTGAACAGAAATGTTCCTTTATGCATTTTCACCCTTTCCACTGATAACCAGCGTACTTCAGAAAGAATTAATAAAGATCATTGTGGTAACCCCGTTTTGACCAAGATAAAGTTGCTTCTCCCATTTAATGGAATTGGAATTGGCAAAGGGCAATTATCACAAATATCCTGACAGACTTGGTCTGCTCGCACAGCATCCAGGGTGAATGGTACACCCCAACTTAGAGCAATTGCAGCTGACAGCCTGGATGATTCTGTCTTGATATGTTTTAGGCACTTGTTACATGAAGATGTGCAGCAGGTTTTGAAGGAGACCAGAAAACCTGCAACTGGAAAATCTTGTTTACAAGCATTAGGGGTTTTCTAGGTGGTGCCTAACTGATAACTGAGGGCCCGGTATGGTGTCTACTCCTGGAGTTTAAAATATTTGTGCTACTCAATGATGGCTTATCTTATGGTACATTTTGCGACAATTTCAGATAGTCAGCCCATGGATCCTCTTGTTTCATCTCTTTTTGTGGTCAAACAGTTTATGAAAGGAATGTTGCACATGAGACCCCCTCAAAAAGCAAATTCCTTCTCCATGGTTCTCAACTTTTATGACTTTATTTTCTTTTATACCAGCCATTCAAGATAATTTAAAGTTCACCACTTGGAAAACTGTTTTGCTTATTGCTATGACATATGAAAAGTGAATCTTTGAACTGAAAGCTTTGACGGTGGGTCAGGTTACCCTTTATCTGATTTTCCATAAAGACATGGCTGTTGTATGCATGAATTCATCTTTCATGCCAAAAGATCTTTCTGAATTTACCATGAATCAAGTAATCGATCTCTCAGTTTTCCTTATGGAACCTAAAAACAAGGGAAAGAAGATTCTGCATACCTTAGATGTACACTCATAACATGACATAACTAAGCCCTTCAGGAAAGCTGAACAGCATATTATTTCCTTTTCTGGTTCTAAGAAGGGTCATCCAATCTTTAAGCAAACAAGTGCTCGTTGGTTGTCCTCTGCTATCATCTTTTGTTACTCCCACCATGGTAAATTTATTCCAGGGAAGGTTAAGGCACATTCTACTAGAGCCTTATTCTCTTTGGTGGCATATTGTAAAGGAGTGGACTCTAGAAGCACTCTGGATGTAGTAACATGGTCATTTGTTTATATATTTACAAAACACTACAGACTAGATTATTTCTCAAGTCTCAGAGCAGGCTTTGCAAGGGCCATTCTCCCGGGGCTCCTGGATCCTTATACGTCCTCTTTCCAGGTAGTGTAAGCTTTGGAATTTACCCATATGACAGCGAGCCAGTGTGACTGATGAACGTAGTGCTGTTACCCAAGTTCTGCCTACCTACCTGTAACAGTTGATGTTCAGATTTCACACTGCCTCAGTGGCAGCACTGACCCACCATCCCCCTTTATTTTATATATAGTTTGATTGTATCTGACCTTGTGTGTTTTTGGTTGGCTTTGCTTATTGTGTTGGATTTTTTGGAGCTGCAGACCAATGTTCATTCTATCCTCAACTGATGGGTTCAGATTGGATTCTGTGGATCTGACTCAGCTGTTCCTAAAGATCGTGGCAACCAAAAAACTCTCAAACTTCTCCCTTACCCATAATGCATCAACCCTAAGTACCTCAGATCTCATTTACCACTTTCAGCGAAAGACATGGTAATCAGTCACTCTTCTCCCTTACCCATAATGCATCAACCGTAAGTACCTCCGATCTCATTTACCACTTTCAGCGAAAGACATGGTAATCAGTCACTCTTGAGTATTTCACAAAGGAAGCGGAGTACAGCAGAAGTAAGAACAAAACTTCAAATTTAATTCCAAGAATGTGCACTTATAACATACGGATGAGCGCGTTCACCATTACAGCTTCTTCAGATCCTTGTATAAAAGTCACAGTAGACCTCCCCTTATATAAGCAGCTCAATTAATCAATTAAAACAATTTAAACAATTAAAGGCAATGCTGGAGAAGGGCGGCCACGGTGGTGCAGTGGTTAAAGAAGAAGAAAGGCAATGCTGGAGAATTTAAAGAACTCTCCCATATATAAAAATGGTAATATAAAGTAAGACAAATATATATAAAACTTACATAGTGACCTAAAAACATATAAATAAACATTCTAATAAGTTAATATTAATAAAATGCATAATCAAGAACATATACAAATAAATGATAGTTCATTTTATGTGCCTGCGTTGTCTCAGCTTAGGTTTTATAGAAGCTCTATCATTCAACCCATGCCCCCTATCAGCTTTCAAACAAATAATCCAGTCAGTCTCCTTAGATTCAGTAAGATTCATAGTATTACCACCCCTCTTATTCACAACAATTATCTTTAGGACCCGAAACAAGAAAGTATGATCATTATCATTGGTGGTTATATGTTTTGCTAAGGCATTGTGTAAAGTGCCCTTTCTCATGTGGTAAATATGCTCTCTCATTCTATCCCTTAACGGCCGGTTAGTTTTACCAACATAGAAACTCGGGCATGCCTGACAAGTAGCTAAATACACCACATTAGGTGTCATACAATCTGCATCTGCCTTGATGGAGAAAATGGTGTGTAAATCCGGGTGTATAAACACCTCACTGCTGTCAATAAATGAACAGAAGTTGCAGTGACCACAGGGTTTATTGTAACCAGTGTTCTTCATAGTCCTATCATGTCTGGGGTGACAAAGCAAATGCTTTAGGTTGCTCTTATTCCGAAATAGGAAACTTTGTGTCTCCCCCACAATGCGTTTCAAGTCATCATCAACCAGGAGAATATCCCAATGTTTGCTAATAATTTCCTTTAACTGATATTGATCAGAAGTATACAAAGTAGAAAATGTAATAGACTTATTTAACATATGATCTCCAATGGTTTGATCTTGGACCCTGGGTCCAAAGTATGGTGCACCTGAAGTGGTGCGTGACATGTATGCTTCCTCCATGTATGGTATAATCTCATTATCCTTGTATCCCCGGGTCAATAATCTATTTCTCAGATTGTCTAATTCTGAGATAAATCCCTGTTCAGTGGGGTTCAATCTCGAGGCTCTAATGGCCTGTCCTTTCATTATATTCTTAAAAACAAATTGTGGGTGCATACTAGACCTTAATAACAAGGAATTGCAGTAACATGCCTTGCGATAGACCCCCGTATTTATCATATCATCTGTTAATCTCTCAATATATAGGTCTAAAAAATCAATTCTATGTGTGGAATAGTTCATGGTAAAAGTAAGGAATGTAGTTAAATCATTCATAATGGATAGCATTGATTCCAGCTGTTCTGATGTTCCATTCCAAAGAACAGAAAGGTCATCAACAAACCTTCTGTAGAACACCACATGTTCACAGAAAAGTGCATTCTTAAATAAGACATGTTCCTCCCAATATGCAAGGAACATGTTGGCGTAGCTATTTGCACATGGAGTGCCCATAGCTATGCCATCACACTGTTTATAGATCTGGTCTTGGAACATGAATAAGTTGTTCTCCAAGACCATTTCTAAAAAATGAACTATGAGGTCTATCAATACTGCAGTGTAAGTACTGTGTGCTTTCAGATAATTTAACACATAATTAAGTCCTATATCATTAGGTATTACAGTAAATAAGGATTGAATGTCAAAAGTCACAAAAGTACGACTAGAGATTCTATCATGGTGTCAAATACATTCATACAGATCAATCAAAAATTGCTTGGAATCCTTCAAGACTGTAACATTGTTATTCAATACACATCTCAGATGTTTCTCCACAAAAACTGAAAGATGTTCAGTTACCCAACCACGGCCAGAAACTATGGGTCTCATGGGTGGGTTCTTCATATTTTTGTGTACCTTGGGGAGACCTTGCATAATTGGTATAGTGGGTGTATAAATCAAAAGGTATCCATATAGCTCCTTATTTATTAAATTACTTCTAAAAATATCATAAAGCGTATCATGAATATATCTGACAACACCATCAGACTTTAAAGAGAATGTGGAACAACAAGCGTTAATTTATAATTTGTCCCACATTACTCTAACAGATGATGATACCAGTTTATTAAACAAAGGTTTGAATTTTATTCCTAAAAGCCAGAGCAAATTGACTGATACAATGGTGGACTTAAAACTTTTTTGTAGGAATGTAATGCTTAGATTCATTTATAATGATTCTGAGAAAGAATCAGCACAGAGCAGGAAGTTTGCTTTTAAGAATTTAAGTGATTTTGTACCAACTCACCACCCATTAGTTGAAGCATTCCTTAAGTTAACAGAGGAGGAATTGTATAGTTATTATAATACTCAACTGGGACCCCAAAAAGAGAAGAGGTGGGATAACTTGAGCTTTCGGGAACGTCAGTGTTTGAGGAAATTGCAGAATGATCCTACCATTATAATTAGACCAGCTGATAAAGGTGGGAAAGTTGTAGTATTGGATATGTCATTTTATACGGAGGCTATGTCCTCCATGTTACAGGACAGGTTCTATGAACCTACTTCCATGGAACAGGTTCACTCTGTTGTCAGATATATTCATGATACGCTTTATGATATTTTTAGAAGAATTTAATAAATAAGAAGCTATATGGATACCTTATGATTTATACACCCACTATACCGATTATACAAGGTCTCCCCAAGGTACACAAAAATATGAAGAACCCACCCATGAGACCCATAGTTTCTGGCCGTGGTTGGGTAACTGAACATCTTTCAGTTTTTGTGGAGAAACATCTGAGATGTGTATTGAATGACAATGTTACAGTCTTGAAGGATTCCAAGCAATTTTTGATTGATCTGTATGAATGTATTGGACACCATGATAGAATCTCTAGTTGTACTTTTGTGACTTTTGACATTCAGTCCCTATTTACTGTAATACCTAATGATATAGGACTTGATTATGTGTTAAATTATCTGAAAGCACACAGTACTTACACTGCAGTATTGATAGACCTCATAGTTAATTTTTTAGAACTGGTCTTGGAGAACAATTTATTCATGTTCCAAGACCAGATCTATAAACAGCGTGATGGCTTAGCTATGGCACTCCATGTGCAAATAGCTACGCCAACATGTTCCTTGCATATTGGGAGGAACATGTCTTATTTAAGAATGCACTTTTCTGTGAACATGTGGTGTTCTACAGAAGGTTTGTTGATAACCTTTCTGTTCTTTGGAATGGAACATCAGAACAGCTGGAATCAATGCTATCCATTATGAATGATTTAACTACATTTCTTACTTTTACCATGAACTATTCCACACATAGAATTGATTTTTTAGACCTATATATTGAGAGATTAACAGATGATATGATAAATACGGGGGTCTATCGCAAGGCATGTGACCTTTCTGTTCTTTGGAATGGAACATCAGAACAGCTGGAATCAATGCTATCCATTATGAATGATTTAACTACATTCCTTACTTTTACCATGAACTATTCCACACATAGAATTGATTTTTTAGACCTATATATTGAGAGATTAACAGATGATATGATAAATACGGGGGTCTATCGCAAGGCATGTTACTGCAATTCCTTGTTATTAAGGTCTGGTAGGCACCCACAATTTGTTTTTAAGAATATAATGAAAGGACAGGCCATTAGAGCCTCGAGATTGAACCCCACTGAACAGGGATTTATCTCAGAATTAGACAATCTGAGAAATAGATTATTGACCCGGGGATACAAGGATAATGAGATTATACCATACATGGAGGAAGCATACATGTCACGCACCACTTCAGGTGCACCATACTTTGGACCCAGGGTCCAAGATCAAACCGTTGGAGATCATATGTTAAATAGATCTATTACATTTTCTACTTTGTATACTTCTGATCAATATCAGTTAAAGGAAATTATTTGCAAACATTGGGATATTTTCCTGGTTGATGATGACTTGAAACGCATTGTGGGGGAGACACCAAGTTTCCTATTTCGGAATAAGAGCAACCTAAAGCGTTTGCTTTGTCACCCCAGACATGATAGGACTATGAAGAACACTGGTCACACTAAACCCTGTGGTCACTGCAACTTCTGTTCATTTATTGACAGCAGTGAGGTGTTTATACACCCGGATTTACACACCATTTTCTCCATCAAGGCAGATGCAGATTGTATGACACCTAATGTGGTGTATTTAGCTACTTGTCAGGCATGCCCAAGTTTCTATGTTGGTAAAACTAACCGGCTGTTAAGGGATAGAATGAGAGAGCATATTTACCACATGAGAAAGGGCACTTTACACAATGCCTTAGCAAAACATATAACCACCAATGATAATGATCATACTTTCTTGTTTCGGGTCCTAGAGATAATCGTTGTGAATAAGAGGGTGGTAATACTATGAATCTTACTGAAGCTAAGGAGACTGACTGGATTATTCGTTTGAAAGCTGATAGGGGGCATGGGTTGAATGAAAGAGCTTCTATAAAACCTAAGCTGAGACAACGCAGGCACATAAAATGAACTATCATTTATTTGTATATGTTCTTGATTATGCATTTTATTAATATTAACTTATTAGAATGTTTATTTATATGTTTTTAGGTCACTATGTAAGTTTTATATATTTTTGTCTTACTTTATATTAACATGTTTATATACGGGAGAGTTCTTTAAATTCTCCAGCATTGCCTTTAATTGTTTAAATTGTTTTAATTGATTAATTGAGCTGCTTATATAAGGGGAGGTCTATTGTGACTTTTATACAAGGATCTGAAGAAGCTTTAATGGTGAAAGCGCTCATCCGTATGTTATAAGTGCACATTCTTGGAATTAAATTTGAAGTTTTGTTCTTACTTCTGCTGTACTCCACTTCCTTTGTGACTTACATTATATCTACCTCACGGAGCTACAGCGTTTGCTTGCTGAGCAGTGGATTTTACTTTATTTTATTTTTTACTCTTGAGTATTTGTCATAAAATAAGTCTAACTTTCTATTTTCTTTCTTAAAAAAACTTTGAAATCTTTAGTGTTAGATATTATGAATATAAAGCTGAAATTAATTCTGTTGTAAATATGCTGAAAGAAAAAGTTTGCTTGAATATATGTATAGAGTTTACAATGTGCATTCATACTATATGTATAACAGATAGGCTTCTCTTCACAGCATCAGAAAATGCCTAACAAAGCAATACTGGAAAACAAGCATTACATGATTTTCTCATGTTTGTAGAACAAATATCAATTAACAGACATCCTTTTTTATAAATTCAGCAATACGTGATGTTTTTCCAGTAGGAACAGCTTATACAGATGTTTCCTTTCAGAATGGCATCCTCACATCAGCAAAAGTGCTTAAATCACAAAAGGTCAATAGAAAAGTCTAAAAACAGACATTATGTGACTTCCCATAGAAGGCCAGAAAAATATACCAGGAGGAAATAACAACCTCTTGTGTGCGTGACTAGCTCTGTATATAGCTATTGTAGTAATTCAGTTATGTGAGAGAAGGACAGAGAGAGGTATTTTGTAGAAGTCATCATTCATATCTGTAATGAAGGAAAACTTTGTAAATATATGCTACAAATCTGACAGACTACATGTGGTTTGTTATAAAATAAGTTATCTGTAACTGTGCTTATAGCTGCAAAATATATTTCTTTATCAGTGTGCAATTTGAATGGCTTGGTGCTTTAAACAGACTACAGATGGAGTCATGCAGAGCTATGTGTCTCTGATTCGGCAGTAAACAGCACAGCAAGACTGTGTGTCTTAAGAAGACTTCAAATCCATCACAGCAAGCAGCAGTAAGCAGCATCAATATAATTTTTCATTTAGTGTTAAGTGTTTTCCCTTACCTGTCCTATATTTCTATTACGGTTTTCAGTACTTCTTGAATGCCGTCGTTAACATTTTTTTCTCTGCTAACCTACAGTAATTGTAGTTCTTTCTACCACTTTAACTTTTTTTTTTTTTTGGAGACAGTAAGTTAGTGTCAAAGGAAAAAACTTCAAAGATCAATTCACGTAAGGTTCAGGTATGGCACCTTTTATTACTTGCAGCAAGGAGACAAAAACATGCAAATACAGGATTTTTGCCCAATTACTAGCAGGGCAGTATGCTTCTCTTATACTGTTCTAGAAAATGTTACTTTCTATGGTTGACGTAGTTAGACACAGCTTTCTGTATTGTCCTACAGCAAATGTTACTCAGATTTCCTGCTGACATGTTCAGATTTAAAACTCACTATGTGTTACATAGAAAATGTTACTTGGATTTCCTGCTGACATGACTGGATTTATGAAAAACATTTGAGAAAAACAACCTGACCTTGGGGGCTGTATTTTTTTAGCCCACCACAAGCTTTCTATTCTTCATTTGTGCAGCTCTAATACATATGTTACATTTCAAGGTACTTTTCTAGCTTAGGTACAAGTAAATGCTGATTGCTGTTCATATTTTCAAACAGCCTTTGTCTTCATTATCAATAGCTCCAGCAGCTGTGTATTTTCTCATAGCATAAGCAGAAAATCAATAACTCTTTGTTTAAATCTCATGACATTAGTAGAAGTGAAACATCTATTATTATTTCCCTGACATTAGCAGAAATTGAATGTTTCCCTGTAAATTTCCAAAGCATAAGCAGAGATCATAACTGCGCATATTTCATGACATAACAGGATTGGAATGCTTCTGCAGCTCTTGCAGTGTGAAATAGAATAAATGTGTTAACCCTTTTTTAAACCTTGAATGCACTAAGCATATTACTAATACATATTTTTCTAACATTTCCCCCTTTTAATACTTTATTCTACTTTCAAAATAAGCATAAACAATTTTTCTTCCCCTAACCTCTTCCTACTCAGGATTTGCAGTTAAGAGAGTCATTCAGTTTAGACTTATGAAAACATTTTCAATTTTTTAACAGTTCTTCAAATTCAGCACCTTGATATAAGGTTTCTGAAACTGACATGTCTATAAAGTCTTTAATCAGTCTTTTCATGCAGGGGATGCAGCAGCAAACACAATACCCCCAGTAGGATCATTCCTACACAAATGGCAATCAGGATGTTCATTAGGATACTGCCCCATCCCCCAAACAATCTCTGGAAAAAGTCCGTCAATGGACTTGGTCCTGGATTGATCATAGCCGACACCTGCTGAATTACCTCAAGGTGATTGTCTATCTCGTGTTTGTGGTCAGGAATATACGAACAGCACTCCTCCTGGATTAAAGCGCAAGTACCTCCTCTCGCCGATAGGGTGAAGTCGAGAGCCATGCGGTTATGAAGCACTACAGTTCTCATGGCATTCAGTTCATCAGTCACCAATTCTAGAGCGGAAAAGGTTGTATTGCTCATTACTTCGAGAAGTTTAGACAGTTTTCTCAGCTCCCAGATCGATTTTACTGCTCCATATGCTGGCAATATGCCTGCCCACGATATAACAGTATCATTCAAGTCCATGTGTGTCAGTCCAGTCGCCCACAGCATGATGATTTTTCCAGCGTGCATCGATTTGCCCCACTGGATTGACAGGCTTCCTGATGACTTCTCGAACATTCCGAATTTTTCCTTGAGGTAAAACTGCTGTGTGTCGTATGGCCAGAACCAGGTAGCCCAAAAAACAACTGCCGGACCAATTCTCAGGTAACCATTTGTATGCTTTTCTACCATATACAAAATAACAGTCTTCTACTTTAGTAGTAACTTTACTATGAATATACACTTGTCCTGCGTGAAACATTTATCTGTCAATTATAGACAGTTGTTTGTAGAGAACAGAATCCTGTTTTACTTCCTCAATTGTTTTGTGCATCAATTCAAAAAATGAATCATAGTTTGTATTACAATAAGAACCTGTGTTATTAGCTTTAGTGTAGCATCTATAAGGAACAGTCACATTGCAATTGCTCCAACCCACCTGAACTGTATCATTTTTGTAAAAACACACAGTTCCCTTTTGTTGAACAGACAAGTGCAATGCTATTTTATCTTGTCATGTAATAGTTGATGTATCATGAATCAAGTTTTCCCAGGTCTCGTTGACTCCTAGGGGGACTGAAGTTAACAATAACCCCCCCCCCTGTATGCTGTTGGCAAAGCTGTGCAAATCCAGCAATTCGAAACATTGAAGGTCTCAGCATACACATATTTAATTGCCTGGTAAGTGTTGAAGTTTGGGTGCCACTCTACGTGCAACTCTTCACGTTTATACAGTTCAGTTTGTGTGGCTGGGAAAAGAAATGGCCACAACAAAAAGATTATTGTCACTAGTACAGTTAACAGGATCATTATGCAATACTTTTGAGGAAATGGTTGTTCTGCATTCCTATTTTCTCCAACTCTTTCGAATAGTTTTATTTGGATTTCCCTGGATTCTATCATTTTTGCTTTTGACATGTGATCTTACTCTCTGCCCTAATAGGATCTCTAGCACCGATTGGTTTCTTCACTGGGGTTGAGACGGATCAGTCCTATTGATCTGACCCCCCTTTGTAGCCAGACTTTGTGCTGAGGGCCCCTATGGAGAGGTAAGATTTTTGTCCACTTCAAAGTTCTTAACTAGTTTGCAGTGCATCAGGTGGATCCACGAGGCTTGCTCTGCGATTTTGACTGCAGTGGGTGTCGAAAGAAGCACCTGGTATGGACCTTCCCACCTTGGTGATGTCCAATTTCTCTTTTTAATGTTTTTTACCCAGATCCAATTCCCAGGGATCACTGCCACTTCCGATGTTTCGGTTTGTTCTTTATCTGAAACAGAATTTGACTGCAACAGATGTTTAGAATTCAACAAATTTCTCATATATTCCGCTAGTGTATAATCAGCTTCCTGGTCTGTGGGCATGAGAGATTTACACTGGGATATATAATAAGCCCTTCCAAATAGTTTTTCAAAAGGAGTCAATCCTTTTGCAGTTGGAACAGTTCTCATGCTCAACAGTGCCAGGGGCAGACAGTACACCCAATTCTTTTCTGTTTCTGCTATTAATTTTCGTAATTTATTCTTTAATATTCCATCATGCCTCTCAACTAGCCCTGCAGATTGCAGATGGTATGCACAATGATTTTTTAAAGAAATACCAAAATGCTTATTTAACTGTTGTATGGTTTGGTTTACAAAGTGTGTACCATTGTCACTGTAGATACTTTCCGGAATGCCGAATCTAGGGATGATTTCTTTGACAAGGACTTTCGCTACTGTGGCTGTGTCTGGATATTTGGTTGGAAAAGCTTCCACCCATCTGGAAAACATATCTACAATGACAAGACAATACTTCTTATTTTCACATTTGTTCAATTCTATGAAATCCATACAGATAGTATGAAAAGGATATGGTGGTGTAGTGAAACCCCCTTGCTTGGGCTTTAATGCCCCTTGTGCATGATGTTTGTTACAAATTTGGCACATCAAACAAAATTTTTTAGAGTAGTTTGTAAATCCATATGTTGTGAACACTCGGTTCACCAGCTGTACCATCCCCCCTGTTGAGACATGGCATTGCCCATGGATCAAGAAAGCTGCATATCTAAACAAATTAGATGGTAGTATCGGTTTCCCTTCTTCAGATATGTATAGCCCCTTTTCGAGAATTGCTCCTCGTTTTACCCATCTTTGTTTTTCAGCTTGCATAGTGAGTGTCTGCATTGTCTTTAACATTTCTAAGTCTAAAATCTCAGAGGGTTGTAGTTCCTCATTTAAAAGAAATTCTTCTGAAGCTGCTTGTTTTGCAGCTGTATCAGCTCTTGCATTACCTTTTGAAATCCTATCTTGTTGCTTGGTATGAGCTGTGCATTTACAAATGGCTACTTCTGAGGTAACTAAATAGATTCTAAAAGATCTAAAATAAACTGTGCATGATTGATAGGTTTGCCAGTAGATGTTATCATTCCTCGGTTTTTCCACTGTTGCCCAAAAACATGTACAGTAGAAAAAGCGTACTAGCTGTCAGTAAAAATGTTTATACATTTACCCTTTGCTAAGGTACATACCCGTGTCAAGGCAATCAATTCTGCTGCCTGTGCAGATAAGTTGTGTGGTAAAGGTTTTGCTTCTATAATCTCAGTATCAGAAACTACTGCATATCCTACTAGGTTCTGTCCTGCAGGACCCCTTTTGCACGAACCATCCACGTATTATGTCACCTTGGCATCATCCAAGGGGACATCCGTGAGATCTTTTCTAGATAGTGTCTTTTGCTCAATCACCTGCAGGCAGTGGTGTGGTGTGCCATCTGCAGGGGATGGGAGCAAAGTAGAAGGGTTTAAAGTCGTGCATCTTTCAATTGTCATGTGAGGTTGGCTCAACAATATAGTCATACAGGAAAGATGCCTAGCAGAGGAAAGATATGCTACCTTCTCTTGCAGTAAAATAATCGTGACTGCATGAGGCACTCTCAAAGTGAGAGGGTGGAATAAAACTACTGAGGCCGAAGTCTGTACTGCCATCACAGCTGCAACTACTGCTTGTACACAGTGAGGTAAAGACCATGCCACTGGGTCTAGTTATGATGAATAATAAGCAATGGGGCGTTGCTTGTCCCCATGCTGTTGTGTTAACACTGATTTCATATAACCTTGCTTACAATCTACAATTTGGAAAAAACGTTTATGGTAGTTTGGTAATCCCAGAACTAATGAGGACGCTATTAACTGCTTCAGTTTGCAGAAAGCAGATTCTCCCTCTGGTGTCCATTGTAATGAATCCTGTGCTGCCATAGGCTTTTTATATATCAGGTCAGTCAGAGATACAGATTTCAAGGCATAGTTTGGAATCCAGCTCCGGCAAAAATTAGTTGGACTCAGGAAGGAATAATTTCCTTCTTGGCAGTGAGTTTTGGTGCCTGCAAAATTGCTACTTTTCTGTCCTCATCTAATGTTCTACCCTCTTTGGATATTACATATCCTAGGTATTTGACTTGTTTTTTCCAAAGCTGCAGTTTATTTTTGTTTACCTTATGTCCTTCAGTGGCTAAAAATCGTAATAATGCTATGGTATCTTCTTTGCAATCTTTCTGGGTGGGGGCTGCTAGCAGGATGTCATCAACATAAAGTAAAATCTGACTGCCTCTTGGTGGGGTAAATCCCGCCAAGTTGCTTTCCATTTCTTGTGAGAATATTGTTGGACTTTCACAATATCCCTGTGGTAGTCGCGAATATGTATACCTTTTTCCTTGAAATGTGAATGCAAACTAATACTGGCTGTCAGGGTGTATCGGTATCGAAAAGAATGCATTGCTGATATCTACCACAGAAAAATACTCCTGTTGAGGTTTTAAATCATTCAACAGTGTGTGTGGGTCTGGCACCGTAGGTGCCCTTGGTATTACTGCGTCATTTACAGCTTGTAAATCTTGGACCATACGCCATTCTCCATTTGCTTTTTTAACAGGAAATAAGGGTGTGTTACATGGTGAATTGGGAGATTCCACCAGCACCCTTTCCTTAAGTAAAGCTGCTATGATAGGTTTGATTCCTGCCTCTGCATCTTTTCTTAAGGGATACTGTCTTTTCTGTGGTCTAAATGCTGATTTTGGCGTGATAGTAACTGGTCCCACTGTACAAATAAGTCCTACATCTGACTTTCCTGTTGACCAGAGAGTTTCTGGTATATTCTGTAAGGCATTCTCTTCCTCCTTTAATTGGAGTGCTAATCAGCTGTCCTTGCTAGACTGCAAGTGCATGGCTGGGTGGGTCTGAGTTATCCGATTCAGCTTCTGTATTTGTATTCCCTGCTCTGACATTTCTAATTCTGTCTGTTTCTCCCATCTCGTGACTTTTTCTCTTAGGTCTGCCCATTCTATGTTTTTGTCCTTAGTTAAGCTAACATGTGGTAATCGATTAGATTTATAGAGTGCAAAGAACTCCTGGGGCAATGAACAGCTGGCTACACTGTTCCCTTCTGTGTCCCAGTACAGATTACGTAATATCAATCTGTTTGCACGATCTTTAAACAATTCTTGCTCATATTCCTTATCAGGTCTTGGCGTGTTACTATAATACAGGGTACAGTGCAACAAGTGTTGCTTATCAATGTCAAGGGAGGGGAACTTGCTGATGGCTACATTCATTAATTCTTCGGTCACAGTCCCTGGACCAGTCATAACCAAGTCCTGGCTGTACCAATAAAACATTTCACCCTCGGATTGCACTGCAAAGGTATCAATTTGTTGCTGTGCTTCCATACCCTGCATGGTTGGGACTACTACTATACCGAATAGCTGCATAAGGTCTCTGCCCAAGAGGTTTACTAGGCATTTTGCAGAAACAACAATTTTGCTTTTCTGAGTCAATCCTGAAACAGGATCAGTTATTGCAATGTTACAGGAGAGGGGCTCCTGGTACAGCTGTCCATTAGCTGCTTTTACTAGTATGTAATCAGGTGACTCTGAGTTTTCTGGCAGTTTGGAGGGATGTATCAGGGTTCGTGATGCCCCTGAGTCGCACAAGAATTTGACTTCCTTCTGTTCTACCAAGAGTGTAACTTCTGGTTTTGTGTCTGGTAAATAGAGCTCCAGGCTCAATAAAGCTAGGTCTAATATTTCATTTTCTTCACTGTCAGTAACTTCCTGCACTTCCTCTATCTCCTCTGTCACATCCTCTACTCCCTCTATCACATTCTCATTTGTCCTTTCTCCGCTATCCCCTTCTAGTGATTCCTGACTGCATAGTCAGTCCTCACCTTCCTTGTCTTCCGTGGTTGCCTTCTTATTTTTCTTGCAATACCTTGCCAAGTGTCCCTTTTTACTGCATTTGAAGAATTCACCCCTTTTCTTTCGCCCTTCAAAGTCCTCTGATCGCTGATCAGATTGTTTCCCTGTGCATTTTTCTTGCCCTTTTTCCCGGACTGTACTACATAAACTTCTGCTCCATCTTCTACAGAAAATACTTGAGCTTTCTTTGTCTTTTTGCTATTGAAATGCCTTTCGGCATGCCTAGCATATTCAAGTAACGACTGTAACCTGCTTGTACGATGATCTACCATGTGTTTTGTAATAAAACTGCTTATGGGTGCAATACTGCCCTTTAAAAATGCATTCTTTAACTGCTGTTCATATGGGGAATCTTGTGTCTGATCTTCGGGAACCTGCATTCTACAGTGGTTATTAAAACCTTCTAATAATCTGGCATATATCAGTCAACAGTTTCACCTTCTTGTTGGATGCATTGATTAATGCAAGTCCAGTCTGCCCTAGGCTTCCATTTCTCAGAGATGCAGTCTGTAAGACCTTTTACTCTGTTGTCTAGTTCTGCGCTGCTATGTGGGAGGGGTCTGTGTGCAGCGTCACAGGGATTCTAGTTGCCACTAATCATGTGCCAATCAGGCCCCACAATTTGTCTAACTACTTTTTCTACCTCTTCTCCATTTAAATTATAACTTAGCCTCCTTCCTTGCAAATCTTCTGAGAACTTTCTAAAATTAACTTTTGGATGGGGAATTCCTTCAGTGGCTTTCCAGATATCTTCCGGAGTCCAGGGTCTATACACTAAAATAGTTGGGTGCTGACCGTCTTGTCCTGCCTGAGGATTAGGTACTTCTATGAGTGGGCATATTTCTTCTTCACTCATAGATCATGAACTCTTAATCATTTGATATAATTCAATGCCTTCATTTGAGTTACCTGCCCGTGTTTGAGACCTGGTCCCGATGGGATCTCTAATAAATGGTTTTGCTTTTGTAATGTCTCTATTTTCAGTGACAACAGGATATCATGGGGGTGGATTAACCTGTTCACTTGCTTCATATTCTGGTAAGGGAGGCGGAGGGGCCGATGCTATTACTAAGTTATTGTCCTCCTTATCTAAAAGCATTGTTTTTGAATTGTTGTTCTTTTGTTCCCTATGGTTTACTTCCTCAATCCACCTGTGTGCCTGAGGAATTCCTAATTGGCGTTTGACAAGTTTGATAAGTGAGGATTTTTCTAATTTTCCATCAAATTCATACTTATTAACCCATTTTGAATAGTATTTAATAATGTCAGCGCGCTGCGACTGCATGTATTTTGCATCTTCAGTTAACGGCAGATTTTGGGGTCTTTTTGTGCAATTATTATCCAGTTTGTTCCACCCTTTTGATCGTTACGTAACTTCTCTTATTTTTAACGTGGTACCACGGATTTTGCTTTAGTCTCTTCAGAATGACTGCCTACCTATTCTGTTTCTCCTGATCTATGACAATACAGTCTTGACAAAAAACAATACAAATCCAGTCCCTGATCTAAAACAGAAAAAAGTAGATTCACCTTACCTGAGCCTTCGTGATTGATCACCTGGTTCGTGGAGACCCGTCCTTCAGTCGCAGATCAGAAAGTGGCTGGCTTCTTTTGCACAACAATTCAGTCGGAGGGCTTTTCAAATAAGAAGAACCGATTTGGTTTCTTCCCCGTACGATTTCAACCATTCTGCCCATCTGATCCGAGGCGAAGTGAGGATTCCAGTTCGAAGGACCAATCTGTCAAAGGAAAAAAACTTCAAAGACCATTTCACGTAAGGTTCAGGTATGGCACCTTTTATTACTTGCAGCAAGGAGACAAAAACATGCAAATACAGGATTTTTTGCCCAATTACTAGCAGGGCAGTATGCTTCTCTTATACTGTTCTATAAAATGTTACTTTCTATGGTTGACGTAGTTAGACACAGCTTTCTGTATTGTCCTACAGCAAATGTTACTCAGATTTCCTGCTGACATGTTCAGATTTAAAACTCACTATGTGTTGCATAGAAAATGTTACTTGGATTTCCTGCTGACATGACTGGATTTATGAAAAACAGTTGAGAAAAACAACCTGACCTTGGGGGCTGTATTTTTTTAGCCCACCACAAGCTTTCTATTCTTCATTTGTGCAGCTCTAATACATATGTTACATTTCAAGGTACTTTTCTAGCTTAGGTACAAGTAAATGCTGATTGCGGTTCATATTTTCAAACAGCCTTTGTCTTCATTATCAATAGCTCCAGCAGCTGTGTATTTTCTCATAGCATAAGCAGAAAATCAATAACTCTTTGTTTAAATCTCATGACATTAGTAGAAGTGAAACATCTATTATTATTTCCCTGATATTAGCAGAAATTGAATGCTTCCCTGTAAATTTCCAAAGCATAAGCAGAGATCATAACTGCGCATATTTCATGACATAACAGGATTGGAATGCTTCTGCAGCTCGTGCAGTGTGAAATAGAATAAATGTGTTAACCCTTTTTTAAACCTTGAATGCACTAAGCATATTACTAATACATATTTTTCTAACAGTTAGTTAAACCTTTAGTATTGATATATAATTTTTTGAATATGGCAGAGAAAGGGCCTGCAGACTTTAAAATGTGTTCAAAATATGGACATAAGATTCTGTTATCTAATGCACACCTTATGTGTGTACTGTCTAGGGCCCCTTCATTTACAGGAGGACTGTTCAGTATGTCATGCGTTCAATCCCAAGGCTGTGGTTGAATGCATAAATAAATTAATCTTGAAAGGATACTTGCCTTCTTCTTTTGGATAGGCTATATATGGAGACAAGTTTCCCAAATTAAAATCTAAGACAAAAAAGGGTCTCCAAAGCCTTCCTCCTCATCTTCAGCTTCGGAGTCTTCCTGAAAAAAGATTGAGAGAGCCGACTTCTACCTTCAATCCAAAAACTCTTGAAATCATCTGATCTGATGCCCTTAGTTCCAAAGAAACAAAAGTTGATGGATCCAACTTAATCAGATCCGAGACGATTTTCTTCAGACCTGGCTGTTGCCAGTCCATCTAAATGTATTGTACTACCAAAGACTAAATATTCACCCTCAGTGGGTTCAGTAAACTCTAGGGTACACTCCCCCATTCTGGAAAGACCCAGGTCTCCTAAGTCTTGTCTGCTTGTTCTTCCAGGAACCTTAAAGAAGAAGATGTGGAAAGAGTGGTAAGAAAAATCCTCTCAGCGCAGGGTCAGATGGGTGTCCTCTCTGCTCCTACCTCTGTGGGTCAAGACATCCATTCCAGTTCTACACCCCACTACAAGTTCATCCTCTGACTCCTTCAGTGGTCTCAGAGTCTATGGATTCTAGCTTCCCAGATCTGCTTGGCTGCACTCCGATCCTGTTGGATTCAGAGAGCTGTCGGAGCTGAAGCTTCCCTGTCAGATCCATGGTTTTGCAGTGAACTCTGAGGCTTTTAAACCTGTCTCAGTACTTCAGAGCCTCGGCATTGGACAGCTTGACTCTGGCTTCTACCTCAGGAATTTTGCCTTTGGAGTGGGGGGAGGGCCATGGGAAGCTTGCCTTCTCAGATCCAAGGTCTTCCCTTTCTCTGGGGCGATCTGCTTTCGGGGTTGTGAAGAGAGTTTCTCTGCCTCGACAGAATGCATGGATCCAACCCCCTTGGATCCTAGAACTTCAACCCTGATGTCTCATTCAGAGTCTCACCAAATCTTTCCACATGGACAGCCAGCACCAAGACCCCAGACTTCTCTACAGGGAATCTTGATTTCTTCTTCTGATACCTCTCCAGATCATCCCACAGAGGAGGTCCCTAAGAAGAAGACATGCAAAAAGGAAGCACCTAGACTAACCAGAGAACTTCATCACACAAGATGTGGATTTTGATGAAGTTGAGGGGTCACCTACTGAAGATGTCTCATTTAGAGACATCCTTGAAATCCTTAAACAGAGAGGTGACTGGATCCCCAGCTTCCCTTTGCTAAGGAGTCTGTATTCCTAGAGGCCTTTGATACTGCCTTATCTACCTCCTTGGTGACTCTGCCTGCCAGTGAGCTCATTGAGAGCTTGGCAGGTGTGGAAGTAACCTGACACCACTGAACCTATACTTTGGAGACCAGATAAAATAATGGCACCACCCATGGACAAGCAGTTTTGAGGAAAAGGGGTGCCTGCTGATGCCATGGCCATAGTGGCAGCCTCCAAAAAGGAACTTGCTGAGGAGAGTTCCACTGTCCATCCCCCAACAGGGAGTCATGTGTGGTAGACTGGCTTGGAAAGCATGTCTATGTTTCAGCAACCTTTGCTTTAAGGCTTCTGAGTTATTTGGCACACTTTATAAGTCTTCATAGGGATTTGATTAAAGAGTTGTTGAATACCCTTACAGGAGCTGTTTCTGAAGAAGTTCTGTCATCTCTGACTTCTCAATTTGGTACCCTGCGATCCATTTCTAATTCATCCATGAGGTTGGTTTCACATGTAACAGAAGGAACCTCAAGGGCATCAGGTTCAGGCATTTCCATTAGGAGGCATGCCTGGATGCACTTCTGTGATTTTATGGAGCCCTTCAAGTCCTCGTTCATTAATGCTCCCTTTGACGGCATGTCTTTGTGACCCCAAGGTGAAGGACACACTATCTAGGTGTGATAAGGATGGAAAGACACTGTCTGCTGTAGGCATACATTTTTTCACCCTTCAGAGATCCTTTTCTAGGTATCAACAAGGTGGATGAAAGATGTGGTTCAAGAAGTTTCAGGGTCCATTCCAAGGCACCCATGGAGGAGGTTCCCCCAGAGGTAGAGGGAACTCAAATGAATGATGATGCCCCTGCAACAGAGGTGGCTCACATAACCAAAGTTCCAGAGAATCTTTCTTTGATGGACCCTACCTGCACTCCTAACAGGAGACCCAATTGCCCACCTCTGGCAGCAGTCAGGGGACATTCATCCCTGCACCAGAGAGCCTGGCTAGACTTAAAAGAAATGTCGGTGCAGAGAATTATTTCCAGAGGTTGTATAATTCCATTTTCCCTTCCTCCTCCAAACTCGAGAAAACTCCCTGATGTTCCACCCAGTCACTGGGAACAATCAGCAATTCAAAATTAAACACTGCTGTGATGTGAGGTATTGCCAGCTGTGCCAGGAGAAGTCGGGTGGTGGATATGCAGCATATGCCAGCATAGCTAGTTGGAGTTTTGTAAAGAATTATATGTCATTTGTATAGCAAACTGATTTGTATGTAGAACTGTGTTGAAAATGTATTTGTAAAGCTGTTTGTGTTAAAAATGTACCAACAGTAAGTCCTGCTGAACAGAAAAGAAATACACCTGTATGTCAGACTGTATTGTAACTGTTAAAATGAATATATTGTAACAGAGGATACTGGAAGGGAATAAATATATTTCAGTCCAGCTAACTTTGAAAAATAGTCTGAAATTAAATTACCTGGTTTAGGCCATAAAGATTCAATTTGATCGTTCTGATTGCAGCCAGAGATGAAATGTCTGTGAAAACCAGAATTAGGAATCCTACTATATTGTCCTTAGGGGTGAACTAATTGCTACCCTGGAAGGGGTGAAGTTTTGAAATGGCTTTATAGCCTCCAGATTCTATAACACATCTCAACAAAGCACTATATGTGCATATGGTAATACATATGTGCTAAATTCTGGTTCAGTTTCTAGCAAAGGTGGTAGTGTGGGAACCAGAGTCAGATGACCAGATGTATGTGATGTCATCCTGTAATCCAGCACTGAAATGATGTTTTAATACTGGATGAGACAGACATCTCAGGGCAGACTGTTTTTGAAACCTGACAAAGAAGGAGGGAACACTCACCTACTTCATCTTGCCTTGCTATAGTAAGCAACCAGGGAATTACTAGTAATTCTTTGGATTGGTCAGGAAAATATAGTGAGATTAGTTAAGCACTGTTTTTCTGTATCTATGTGAATGTATCCATCAGTGTTATTTTTAATATATCCTATGATGAAACTCTACTATTTATTGTAACTAGATATTCAGTATTTTCATGTTCTTGTTAGCTTTTATTATTAAATATATTAAGTTTTTCATTGTGGCTGGTAGAATATTTTAACCTTTCATAGTACTTATATTAATTTGGTGACACTGTGACTCCTCGTGAAAGCCTTGCTGCATTGGTCAAACACTACCATTCGCATTAGTATTAATTTTACTCAGCATAACTGGGTACTCTTGTAAGAGCCTTAGAGTAGCTGGCTTTGGAGTGTTTGGTGGCATTATCTACCTCACAGTCTGGGCACAGGGGCATAACTGGTAAATCTGTGCCACCCTTTCCCCAGTGTGTGTGTGTGTGTGTGTGTGTGTGTGTGTGTGTGTGTGGTTGTATGTTTGTGTGAAAATCAAATCTCAAAGTGTGTGTGTGTGTCAGCTACTTGGAGCAGGGACAAAGCACTGGTTTCAGAGAGAAGGTGGTGGAGAACTTGGAGTGAGACACTCGGCTGAGGACTCAATGCTACAGCTGTGCCAGTGGGGAGTCTTACTAGGGGCGTGGATAGAGAGAGGGGAAACCCAGCCCCCGGACTGAGTGTGTTCCCTGTGAGCTCTTAAGGGAAATTGTGCTTGGTGCAGACAGCTGCATCTGGAAATACTGCGTGCATCCATTTTTATGCCAAGTGAATGTCCCTTTCCAGTGTCAGTGGTGAGGATTCAGGCTCCTTGATTACTGTCTCAAATCTGTGATGTCACAGTTGCTAGAAAAAGAGTCATCCAGGATATCCCACCAGACCAGATAGAATCCCGAACTTACTCAAGGTTCTTTTTAATGCTAAAGAAAACAGGGGACTTGAGACCATTTTTGGATCTCAGTATCTTAAACAAGTCATTTTGAAGAACCAAGTTTCTGATGGTCACTGTTCAGGTCATTCTCCCATTCCTGGGCAAGGATGACTGGATGTGCTCAAGTTTTTGATGGTCACTGTTCAGTTCATTCTCCCATTCCTGGGCAAGGATGACTGGATGTGCTCAGTAGACCTGCAGGATTTGTACTATCATATAAAGAGTAACAGACAGTCCATAAGGTATTTACTCTTCCGACTGGGATCCAGTCACTACCAATTCAGAGGTCTGCTCTTTCATCTCACCATAGCCCCCAGGGTGTTTGCCAAGTTCATAGCAGTAGTAGCAGCTCACTTGAGACTGCATGGATTCAGACTGTTTCCATATCTAGATGACTGGCTCATTTCCACTCTGACCAGGCATCAGTTGATAAGGGCAAGAGACCAGGTTCTCTTGACATGCTCTGTTCTGGGGATAACCATAAAATACAAAAAAGTCCCAACTAGAACCAGCTCATATTCTAGAATTCAAAGGAGCAATCTTCAACACAAAATCAGCCACAGCTTCACTACTGCCCTTAACTATTCAGACCATAAGATTTCAGGTCAGAAAAATAATCTGCAGTACCAAGGTTTCAGCCCGCCTGGCTCATCAGACTCTATGATCAATGGCAGCAGTAATAACACAAGTACCTTTAGCCAGATTTTACATGAGAATTCTTCAGTGCATGCTAGCCAGACAATGGTCAGTTTTTTACCAACCCATGTCTTATCAGATACAAATAGCTTAGTCATGCAAGAGAGATCTCAGGTAGTGGATTCAGTCAGATCAGGTTCTACAAGACCATTTGTTTATTACCTCTCAGCCCAAGGCCATAGTGACCACTGACGCTTCCCAGTTGTGGGGGGCATTTTCTGTGGAAAACGGTCCAGGCCAGTTGGTCCCTCGAAGAGGCTAAGTTACATATCAGTGTCCTAGAGACGAAAGCAGTGCTTTTAGTAATGCAGGCCTTCCAGGATACTCTCCCCTTAGGGACCATTGCAATACAAACAGACAATATGTCAGTAGTTTGGTACATCAACAAACAAAGGAGGGACCAAATCCTACCCTTTGTGTTGAGAAGCTCAATGACTGTGGCATCTCATCCAACCACTTTCTCATAGCAGTGCACATTCTGGGGGAATCCAGTGTGATAGCAGGCAAACTGAGGAGGTGCATTCTTTTACCCCCACAAATGGTCCATCAGCAAGAATGTGACTGAAATGATTTTCCATCAGTGGGATTGACCTTGCTGCAGTTTTTTCACCTCTTCACTAAACAACAAATGCAGTAGCTACTTTGTCCTAATCCCCCTTCAGGGGGAATCACCGAGGGATGCTCTACTTCACGATTGGCCCCCCTGTCTACTTTATGCATATCCACCAAGCCTATTGACTTTCCTACAGAAAGCTACCATGTCGAAGAGCAAAATCATCCTCATTGCACCTTACTGGCCTCGACAAATTTGGTTCCCCTTCCTTTGGCCTTAGTTGCTTCACCAACCTTGGATTCGGGATCCAACTCCAGACCTTCTCTCACCCAAAAGGCATGATTCATTCAGACATAACCAACCTCAGGTTGACTACCTGGCTTCAACACTTCCATTAATAACCAGACAACCTATGCTGTCTTCTGTCCATCAAATACTTTTATCTTCCCATAAACCAACTACCAGAAAACTCTATTCCAGCAAATGGAAAAGATTTGTTTACTGGGCTCATCAAAATAATATTGATCCCTTTTCAGCCCCAGTACATACCATCCCTGAATTTTTGCACATCTTTTTAAAGAAGGAGCTTGTGCATCTATGGTTAAAGTTCAGTTAGCAGCGATATCAAGTTTTCACATTGGTTTTGATGGCTCTACTGTAGCTTCTCATAAACTGAGCAAAGCCTTCCTATAAGGCAGTCTTCTTCTCAGACCCTCTTTTTAAACACCTTACTCCCCCATGGGACCTGAATCTGGTACTCAGTCCCCATTTGAACCAGCAGCTACATGTGAACTGAAATACTTTTCTTGGAAAACAATTTTTCTGGTAGCTGTTACCTCTACCAGATGAATTTCTGAGATTCAAGCATTGTCCTCTAAAGCACTGTACTTGATTTTTCATAAGGATAGAGTTACATTATGGACTAATGCAACGTTTCTTCCTGAGGTGGTGTCAGAATCTAATATCGATCAGTCCATGAATTTACCAGTATTCTTTTCTAACTTTGCTAACAAAGGTGAATACATGTTGCATTTACTGGATGTCCACAGACGATTACATTTTTACCTACATAGAACAAAAGATTTCGGAAAACCTGACCAATTGCTTGTTTCATTTGCGGAAGTGAAATCGGGAAAACTAATTACCAAAGTTATCTAGGTGGCTAACTGACTGTATTTTGTTAATAACAAATTGTGCATTACTCTACTAAAAACACTACGAGCCTATTCAAAAATTATCTATGACCACCTCTTCAGTGTTCAGTCCAGAATGTCCATGCATGATGTACGATATATGTGCAGCAGCAACTTGGGACATACCTTTATTACCGATTACAAATTGGAGCTGGTCTCCAGAGATAGAGCATCGTTTGGTTCAGTGGAGCTCAGGAGTATCCTTTCTTGAGTCCACCCTGTAATTTAGGTAGCTGGGGACTCTGACCCATCAGTTGAGGATAGAATGAAAATTGACAACATCAGATAAAGAAGTTATGTACTCATCATAATGTGCCATCTGTGTTGTCCATTTTCATTCTTCCTCAACTCCCCACCCACCAACCCCTATCCTGTATGAGCTTCTGGAGGAATGATTAGTTAAAGGACATGATTGTCCTTTATATTGAGCTCCAGATGTACTCTTTTTGACTATAAATATTTCCTTTCTTCTAAAGTCAGCAAACAAGATCTGAGGTACTTAGGGCTGGTGCATTATGGTATAAGATGCTGAAGAGTTTTTTGTTGCTACAAGCTTTAGCAACAGCCGAGTCAGATCTGAGAGATCGGATCTGAAACTATCAGTTGAGGAAGAATGAAAGTGAAAAACACAGAGTGTTATGGTGAGTACATAACGTCTTTGTTTCAGGCAATTCTTGCTTCTGGACCTTCTTGATTCTTCCTACTTAACACTAAAAACCTGAGATGACTTCCTTTGGCAGGGGTTAAGCTTCTCCTGATTGGAGAGGCTTCGCTGATTTCCTTTTACAAGGAGTCTGAGATTGGAATTCTGAGCTCTAGAAAGCTGCCAGTGTGGGTTTGTGCAGGCGCAGAACCCAAATGCCTCTTGAGTAGTGTGAAATTCAAGCATCTACTGTTACAGTTAAGTAGGACTCTACTGTATTTTACTCTCATTGCATGGCTTCCACAATGCAACTAACATTGAAGGTGTAGCCTGACTAGATGCCAGTAAACCTAAAGCATTACCTTTACAGTTGTGGAGCCTCTAATTCTGAGGGTGCATGCCAGTGTACTTTTGATGGTGCCACAGCCCTCGGTGTATCATTATGGTCTAGGCCTGGTGAATTCATATCAACTCATCAAAGGTAATTTCGACGAATGAAAAAAAAAATGCGTCTTGAAACCACCTTTGATGAACAAGTCAGTAGTTTTTATCATGTGGGGGCTACACTTCCCTAGACTTATATATATATATATATATATATATATATATATATATATATATATATATATACCAACTGTGACGTCGCACATCAGTGGAGAAAAAAGCAAACTCCACTGTCATCAAAGTAAGTTCAGCAAACAGCACTCACTGGTTTTCTGTTCGCTGAAATTATATTCGAACACATGGCATGCTCTCAGTCATGAGCAGCACTCTCACATCCATTTCTTTCTGTTTTGCCATAATTTCTAGTCAGCCTGTTTGATACATCACAGCATAATTGTGGTGGTAAAAATGCAATACTTTACATTTCTGCACCGTGAACCTTTGATTTTATCTTTTGGCTATTTTGTCAGTTATTCCACAGTCTTCAGTGGGCACTTTGCGCGATCTTCCATAGCTACACATGTTTTTGTCATTAACAGGGAAATTCTCTCTTTCCTTAGACATGTTTGAAACAAAGACTGAAGACTGTTGGACCCAGGGCATAGACCTTTAGCACCCCACTAATCACTGTTATTATTCCTGATATATGTCTTGCCACAACCTTCTGTATCCTTCTCTTCAATGAAACAGCAGTCCGGTTCCGCAGTTGTAGTCATACCTCCATGTCTCAGCCATCTTTGTGGAACAGAGTAAAACACCTTACTTGGTGAACCCCAGGTAGATTGATGCTAATTGCCCTCTCATGTTTCTGCAACAAAGTAATATTTAATCTGGTTTGACTGACATGTCTTCTGGCTATAATTTGCTTGTTGTCCTGCCGATTGTTGTCCTTTAAGAAACAACTAATAACTAGACAATTCCTCAAAATTTCCTTAATGACTTTCCCAACAACAGTGTTAACAGCAACAGTTATGTAGTGTCTGATTTTTTTATAATGAGTTTACATGGTACTGCTCTTGCTGTATTCCAGTCTTCAACCACTTTTTGTCAGAGAAATGTTGAAGATTTTTGTCAGAGGATCTGCCACTACAGTGGCCATATTACTCTGGACCCTGGAAGGCAGCCTAGCTTGTCTCTTTGATTTATCCTCCTCTAAGTTAGCCAGTTCCTGTCCATCTTCTACCTGTCTATTCTCGTGTCTTTGCATTGGTCTCCCCACTTTGCTGTGTGTCTCTTCTGGCATGGCACCCCCCCTTTTTTGACTGAAGCAAACATTTTCATTATGTATGAAAACTGAAAAACTGTTGTAAAAACAATGAACTGACCACACTGGCTCCAAGAAATGAACAGTCCTTCACAGAAAAAGTTCCTTTGAAAATAAAACAGCACTCACATTACACCTTCACATGTAAAAGTTTATATTGCTGCCCAAATATACGTTCAGTTGAAACAATGAAACAAGATTACACCTTCACGTGTAAAGTTCCTTTAAGCGACACTCCGGTTATTTGCTGTCCAAATGTACGTTCAATTAAACTGATAAAAACAAACTACTTGTAAAAAAGAGAAGCAGAAACTTTATTAAAACCATAAAGTTAAGCACTTTTCGTCCCATAGGTTGTGGGACTTCTTCAGACAAAAAAAAAAAAAAAAAGTCCCACAACCAGCAATATAAATGGAGTGCCATTTAAAAGAACGTTTACATGTAAAGGTGTAATGTGAGTGCCATTTTATTTTCAAAGGAACTTTTTCTGTGAAGGACTGTTCATTTCTTGGAGCCAATGTGGTCAGTTCGTTGTTTTTACATATATTCATTATGTATGTTTACCATGTTTTTCATTATCCCCCTTCCTCTGTCCTTGCTTAGCCTGGTCAGGTCTATCCTTCTCTATCTTCAATATTACTTTTTTTCAAAAGAAATTAGTATTTTTATTAGACTGTATCTTTTACAAATACAGTAGAAGTTCAATTCTGGTGTTTACCATCTTGCTAGAACACATATGTATGGTTTATGTTATTTTCACAAAGTTATACTTGATTGGGCCCCATTTTATCATGCCTAAACAGTGGAGTCCTGACCCATGAAAAAAGTAGTGTTTTAGAGGGAAAGACCCCTCCTACCACACACCACGTGTCTGCAAATATACTAAGTTCAAGACCACACAGCAACAAGGAAAAGAAGTAATTTACTTATCTACACTCCACAACAGACCTCTCACGTTTCTCTGTTTTGGAGGAAGACTCCTGTTTTCAAGCCTGGTTTACCCCTGTATAAGTTTACCCTGTTTTGGAGGTATGTCCCTGTTTTAAGATTGATTTACCCCTTCCCACAGTTTTCTGAATTCCACTCATCACGTGTGATTTTTGAAGTTGTATAGCACACAGAAAACCACACTACGTGACCCAAAATTAGTGGCAAGAATAATTTAAAGAAAGAGGGCACACATCTTACATCTCCCTGTTTCTGGAAAAAAAGATAAATGGTTTTGTGTGGTACAGTTTTGCAATGCAGTTCATTGAAGTCTTATTTTACACTTTCTGTTTGTGTGGATTTTTCCATCGTTTTTGTTACTCTGTTTTAAACATGTTTCTTAGTAGCATCCCGTATTCTTACTAAAAGCAGGAAGAGTTATGTTATGTTGTCCATCTCGCCTTCCTTCTTTCTGGTTGGGTTCGGAGCCGACTCGGCCACTTCTAAAGCTTGAAGAGTCCTTACTGGCTCAAGGCTAGCCCCTTATCCCAGCATGCCTAGCGGTAGGTACCCAGATCTCATTTGCCACTTGCAACTTCGAGATTGTCTTCTGCTGGCTCAGGCTAAGTAGTGATTTTTTTCTATCAAAATTGCGATTGTTAAGGCTAAATTTTATTAGAGTTTAATGTTTACTCCTTGATTTATCTCCCCTATCCTCGTTGTGTCTTTTTGCTGTTGTTAGGCTGTCATTTTCTCTCAGGCCTTTCCCTGTTTATATTGTTGTTGTCAGCGGCCCATTTACTTGAGGGTTATTCTCCTTTTCTGTTGCCCCTCCTTGCCACCTAGGGAGAAGCTGTCCTGTTTACTTGAGGGTTATTCTCCTTTCCTGTTGCCCGTCCTTGCCACCTAGGGAGAAGCCATTTTAGTTAGAGGCCTTCTCCCTTTGGGAGCAGTAGCTGTTTAACTTGCAGGCTACACCCCCTCTTTTTCTTCCTTCCTTTCATTCTCTGTTAAAAAAAAACAAAACAAAAAAAAAAAACTATAGTCTAGTACTGTTGTTTTTGTGGTTGTTAGAATGTCTAAAGAAAACCCTAAGCAGTCAGGGTACAAGAAATGTGACTCATGTTGCCAGAAAATGTCCCTTACGAACGGGCACACGAGTTGTGTGTAATGTCTAGGGGAGGTCCACCTGCAGGATTCGTGCTCGGTTTGCCATGGTTTTAGTGCACAGATTCTGCAGGAGAGATGCAACAAACTGATTTTGAGAGGGTTATTAAAACTCCAGGTTGAAATATCATCAGAAACTCAGCCTTTAAAAAATTCCAATGACAAACTGGCATCTTCATTGGCTCCATCTAAGGTGCAGACAAAGTCTAGACCCAAACCATTTGAGTCTTTGGAGCAGAAGCTAGGCTCCAAAGAGTCTCTTTCTCCAGCAGCTCCATCAGTGACCTCGGAGCCATCCCGGACCTGAAAAAGATCGAGATCTCCTTCGCTGGACCCGGTGAGATCTGTACCTCAGTCTCCACTGTTGCAGTTAGTGGCAGGTAGCCACCGGTCCTCGGCACACTCCTCTCGATCATCCAGGAGTTTATCAGATGATGATGTGGAGAGAGTAGTGACGAGGCTGCTCAAGACACCGGTATTTGTAAAATTGTTGTCGAACCCAGCCCAGAAGGAAGTGGCGCTGTTGTCCGAACCAGTCCCTGTCTTGATTCCTCCTCCAACTGCGTCCAGTTTGGACCTGGAGTGCATGGAAGTAGTAGTGGTGGAACCGTCAGTTCAGACAACCTTTGACTTGACTGTTCTGACATCTGCTCCAACCTCCTGGATAGTTTGCCCTGTTGAGGGGTCTGGGCACTGAGACTCTCTCATCAGCTCCGAGGGAGAAAGTGGCATTGGACCCTTGTCTGACCCTACTGTCTCTCTCAGAGCCTCGGTGCAGGTGAGTTCAGCTACCAGTTTGGCCTTGGAGCCATCACCTTCGGTGCAGAGGAGGTCTCCAGGTTCCTCGGAACTGGAGCCTCCCTCCGTTCTGGACCGTGGTGCCTTTGAGGTGATGAGGAGTGTGCTGTCTATCGAGACCTCTCCACCATTTGCTCTGTCCCCATCAACACTGGTGTCTGCCTCGGATCCTCCTCTCCATCCCAAGTGTAGGGAACCGATGCCCCAGGATGCCCCACTGGGTGACTCCTCTTCCGAGACCTCACGTGAACATGCTTCAGAGGAGGTTCCCAGGAAGAAAAGATGTAAGAGGAAGCATGTGGACTCCCATGAGTCACTTCTGACATGAACTTGGGTGATTCAGAAGGGTCCCCACAGTCCCGCTCTGAGGATGTTTCATTCTCGGACATCCTGGACATCCTTAGGCAGAGGGGAAACTGGAAGTCCCTTGCCCCTTCTGAGGATGAGTCCATATACCTGGACGCGTTTGGTTCCCAACCCTCCACCTCCTGGATATCTCTGCCTTTCGACCCACTTTTGTCTGTAGTGAGTCGAAAGGCATGGAGTGCTCCAGAGACCATGGAGCCCATTCCAAGAAGGCCGAACAAATTCATTACCGCACCAGAGGACAAAACCTATCTCTCTAAAGGCATGCCAGTTGATGCTATGGTGGTGGCAACAGCCACCAAGAAGGAACTCACTGAGACTTCCTCTTCTATCCATCCGCCAAACAAGGAGTCTAGAGCTATGGATAGATATGAGAAGCGTGTTTTCTCTTCAGCAGCCTTTACTCTTCGGTCGCTGAACTACTTGTCACATTTTTACAAGACTTCAGAGGGATCTCCTTAAAGAGCTGGGAGATGCTCTCCAGGATCCTACAGCTGAGGGAGCAGCTTCCAAGTCGGCTAACCAGCTTGCGACCCTAACCTCCATTGTTAACTCCTCCATGCGCCTGATTTCTTACGTGGCAGATGGAGTGAGTAGGGCTGCAGGCATAGGAGTGGCCCTTCGTAAACACTCCTGGATGTGCCTTTGTCAATTAGTGGAGCCCTTCAATTCCTCCTTTACAAATGCCCCCTTTGATGGCTCAGCCTTGTTCGGCCCGCAAGTTAGAGAGACAAGCACCCCCAAGAAGTCGAAAATGATCAATCCCAGATGTTCCCACCCAGTCTTCGGGATCAAGCAGCCTTGGAAGTAAAAAGTTTGCTGCAAAAAAGAGCCATTCAGGAAGTCCCTGCAGACCAGATCAAATCCAGAACTTACTCAAGGTTCTTTTTAGTTCCAAAAAAGACAGGAGACTGGAGGCCCATTCTGGATCTCAGCAATCTAAACAGGTCAGTAAAGAAAACCAAGTTCCGGTTGGTGACACTACAGTCCATTCTACCCTTTTTGGGTCAGGATGATTGGATGTGTTCTATCGATCTCCAGGATACGTGACACTACAGTCCATTCTACCCTTTTTGGGTCAGGATGATTGGATGTGCTCTATCGATCTCCAGGATACATACTAACATATAAAAATGGACAGGCAGTCCAGGAGACCTCTACGCTTCCAGGTGGGAGCCAGTCATTACCAATTCAGAGCTCTGTCTTTTGGTCTCACCACAGCCCCCAGGGTGTTCACCAAGTGCATGGCAGCAGTAATGGCTCACCTGAGATGTTTGGGATTCCAGGTATTTCCTTACCTAGATGACTGGCTCCTCACTGCCACCACTGAACATCATCTCTTCAGGGCCAGGAATCACATGATTCACACTTGTGCATGTCTAGGCATCACAATAAACTACAAAAAGTCTGCCTTGTTGCCCTCTCTGTGTATTACTTTCATAGGCACTCAACTAAATACAAGAGACAAGATAGCCAAGCTTCCACAGGAACGGGCACTTACCATTCAACATCAGGTCTCTCTCCTCTTGTCAAAGTCAAAGGTTCAGGCATGGTTAGTACTAAAGGTCTTGGGCTTGATGGTGGTGGCTATTACTCTAGTTCCTTTAGCTTGTTACCATAAGAGGATTTTGCAGTGGCTCCTCTTCACTCAGTGGTCATATCAGGATCTACCAATGTCACACATGGTCTTAATCATGGATGCTTGCAAAAAAGATCTACAGTGGTGGCTCCACTCTCCCCAAGTCACTCTAGGAAGACCATTTGTAGCCCCTCATCCGGTAGCCACAGTGACCACGGATGCTTCCCAGAAAGCATGGGGGGGGCATTATCTGGGACAGACAGTCCACGGAACTTGACAACCTCACGAGTACCATTTGTACATCAATGTCCTGGAGATGAGAGTGGTGTTATTAGCATTACAAGCACTTCACAACTCTCTTCCTTTGGGCTATATAGCAATTCAGATGGACAATATGTCAGTGGTGTGCAGAACAAAATTTTACCCCTTGTGTCGGGAGGCCCTTCGAGTATGGCAATGGGCAATTTCCTCTCAACATTTTCTGGTTGCAGCACACATCCCGGGGAAGTCCAATGTGATAGTGGACAAGCTCAGCAGGGCAATTCTCATGCCTCATAAGTGGTCTCTGAAACAAGATGTGGCAGATATGATTTCCTGCAGATGGGACCAGCCATGCTGCGATCTTTTTGCCTCACACCTAAACAAGAAATGCAGCAGCTTCTTTGCTCTAGTTCCCCCATTGTGACAGTCACCCAGGTATGCAATTGTCCACGATTGGCACCCCGGGGTTCTTTATGCATTTCCTCCTTTTCCTCTAATTCCCAAAGTTCTTCAGAAAGCAAAGTTGTTGAGATGCAAGCTGATCCTCATTGCACCTTACTGGCATAATCAGGTGTGCTTCCCGTTCCTTTGGCATTACCTGAAAGAGGAGCCTTGGATTCTGGACCCGGTTCCAGATCTCCTGACACATCAGTCGGGTGCTCTTCATCCCTCCATTCAAACTCTCAAGCTGACAGCTTATTTTCTCCACTTCCAGTCCTAGCCAGGCTTCCGGATATCTCACCTATGGTCCAGCATATTTTAGTCTCGTCTCACAAACCAACTACTAGGAAACTTTACGCTAGTAAATGGAAGAGGTTCTCTTTCTGGGCCGAGAAAAATTACATTGATCCCTTTACTGTGCACCAATTTCAAAAATTTTTGACTTTCTGGCTGACACCTTTGAGAAAGGAGCAGTGGTGGCGATGATTAAAGTTCAACTGGCTGCTATTTCCAGTTTTCATGTGGGCCTTCTAGGTTCTAACATCATGTCCCACAAACTATGTAGGGCCTCTTTGAAAGGTGCTACCCTTTTAAGGCCTCCCATCCAATAACCTCTCCATCCATGGGACTTAAATTTAGTTCTAGTGGCTCTAATCCTTCCTCCCTTCGAACCAGCCGCTTCTTGTTCTCTGAAATTTTTGTCATGGAAGACCCTTTTCCTGATTGCAATTTCATCAGCTAGGCGGGTTTTCAAGTTATAAGCACTTTCCATCTGCCCACCTTATATGATTTTTCACAAGGATAGAGTCTCTCTTAGAACAAATCCTTCCTTTTTGCCAAAAGTCTGTTCAGAGTATAACTTGAATTAGTCCATTGAACTCCCTGTGTTCTTTCCAAATTATGGCAACAAGGCAGAGTATAAGCTACATCAATTGGATGTCCACAGACAGTTACAATTTTATTTTCAAAGAACCAAGGACATCAGAAAATCAGATCAGTTGTTTGTTTGTTTGTATCCTTCTCACAGAGTAAGCAAGGCTCACCAGTTTCCAAGGTGACTTTGTCAAAATGTTGTATCCTTCTCACAGAGTAAGCAAGGCTCACCAGTTTCCAAGGTGACTTTGTCAAAATGGCTTTCCAATACTATCACTTATATTTATGAGTCTCAGAATATGTGTATCTCAAGAAAGGCAAGAGGACACTCTACTAGGTCCTTGGCTCCCTTTTCAAGCCAAGCTTCCATTAGATACTATTTGTGCACAGCAACATGGGCTACTCCCCCATACCTTCATTACTCATTACAAAGCTGACATGGCCTCTTGGAACAGGGCATCCTTTGGTTCTACAGTTTCTGAAAGAGCCACCCAGGATTTAGGTGCTGGGGACGCTGTCCCAACCAGAAAGAAGGAAGGCGAGATGGACAACATAACATAAAGAAGTTATATTCTTACCATAACGTTCCTTTTTGTTGTCCTTCATCTCACCTTCCTTCTTGCATCCCTCCCTCTTTCCTCCATCCTGGATGATTGAGAGCAAATTCTTCTTTGACTGAATTGGCTGAGTTTCTTTTGCTTTTCAGCTATTGGTATAGTCCTTGTTGCCATTGTTGTTCTGTTTTTTCGGTACAAGGAATCAGTATTCTTTGGTTACCTCTTTTGTTTGGAAATTTTATAGTTCGCCTATCTAGTGCTTAGTTGTCACAAACGAGATCTGGGTAGCTACCACTAGGCATGCTGGGATAAGGGGCTAGCCTCTAGCCAGTAAGGACTCTTCAAGCTTTAGAAGTGGTCGACTCGGAGCCGAGATCAGCTCCGAACCCAACCTGTCAATTTAAAATGGCAAGCGAATAAACACAGTAAGCCCAAGAACCTCATATCCATGTATTTTTGTGAAGTGAATACCATTAAACTGTGCAGCCTAATAGCTACTAATAGCTATATAGATTTACTGGTGGTATCTGCCAATATAGGACCTTATCTCTGAAACTGTCAGAATTTTTTATTTAGATTTTTGAGAAGAACATGCTATGACATTCACCTACATACTTCACCCAGTTTGTGGCTTGACATGTGCACTTTCTCTCCTGATTTACGAAGAAGAGTGCAAGTTCTGTCTTAGTTATGAAACAGTGGATCAATTCTTTGGATATTGAAGGGAGTTTGAGGGTTGAACAGTATGATGTATATGTTTTGTGAGCCTGAAGATGGCACACTGCTATGTATCTTGAATTGTTTTGTGGGTAGTGGTACAACAATGTGAGGGTCATTCATGTGCCTTTTACTCCCTTAATTTGTGAATAGGTGTGTCTGCATGCTTAGTATTAAGATAAATACATTTAAAAAGGGTGTAGAACTTCACCAAAGGTGTGTCTTATCTTCCCTCCAGTCCATAATTTTCACAGACAAGGTATCAAGAGACAGCTGAGGTCTGAAAAGTATCCATTTGGGGATGTGAGAATTGTATCTTAGTTGTTTACAGATAATGTGTTTTCTGCCTCAGGTGACTGCAGTCTTCAGCATACAATCAAGTATTTCACTGCTGCGTATAAAAGTGGCTGGGTTGAAAATCGGCCCTCAAAATCGGAGATCTTCTGCCTCGCCTTGAAAGGAGTGGATCTATCTAGATGTTTAGTAACTGAGATAGAGTACTGATCACACTGGACTGATTTCATGCTCAGCCTGGGGAATAACAGAGACAAGATCATATGAAAAGTATAAAAATATTTGTGCAAACTTTTGATTAACCAAAGCTGAATTAATCAGTATAAATCTGTAGTTTATAGCAATTTCCTGTTATTAATAACACTTTTAACTTTTCAGAGTTCTGGAAAGCAATACCCAAAAGAAGAAAAAAGACAGGGATCAAACTTAAAGTTCAGACAGAGATAACCTACAGATTACAGTGATTAAACAGTGAAAAGAAAACTGCAGGTCGTAAGCTGGAAAAAGATGAGTCACATTGCCTTTTGGGAAGCTCTTACACTGGCCTTTTTTGAAAACATTTTCTTTGAACTGGGACCAGAATTTGATGAAAGGGGTTAAGGGATATTCATAATTAGCCCATAGCATTATGTGAAGTAGAAAGAGCTATGGTGTCATCTGTTCTGAATGCCAGAACTTCTCAGTGTACAGGGGCTTCACTTGTGCTATAATAATAGGAATGGCACCAGCCTTAGTTGAGTAATAAGTGTTGGCGGCCACTCTTGGAGCCAGTAGCTGTGATGCAATACTCTGTCATCTTCTGCATAAGAGATGGGTCCACCAGTGGCTAACATACCATCAAGTCTATAACCAGGGCATTGATCAATGTTACCATGTGCACAGATGGGTCCACCAGTGGCTAACATACCATCAAGTCTATAACCAGGACATTGATCAATGTTACCATGTGCACAGATGGGTCCACCACTGGCTAATATACCATCAAATCTATAACCAGGACATTGATCAATGTTACCATGTGCACAGATGGGTCCACCACTGGCTAACATACCATCAAGTCTATAACCAGGACATTGATCAATGTTACCATGTGCACAGATGGGTCCACCAGTGGCTAACATACCATCAAGTCTATAACCAGGACATTGATCAATGTTACCATGTGCACAGATGGGTCCACCAGTGGCTAACATACCATCAAGTCTATAACCAGGACATTGATCAATGTTACCATGTGCACAGATGGGTCCACCAGTGGCTAACATACCATCAAGTCTATAACCAGGACATTGATCAATGTTACCATGTGCACAGATGGGTCCACCACTGGCTAATATACCATCAAGTCTATAACCAGGACATTGATCAATGTTACCATGTGCACAGATGGGTCCACCACTGGCTAACATACCATCAAGTCTATAACCAGGACATTGATCAATGTTACCATGTGCACAGATGGGTCCACCAGTGGCAAACATACCATCAAGTCTATAACCAGGACATTGATCAATGTTACCATGTGCACAGATGGGTCCACCAGTGGCAAACATACCATCAAGTCTATAACCAGGACATTGATCAATGTTACCATGTGCACAGATGGGTCCACCAGTGGCTAACATACCATCAAGTCTATAACCAGGACATTGATCAATGTTACCATGTGCACAGATGGGTCCACCAGTGGCAAACATACCATCAAGTCTATAACCAGGACATTGATCAATGTTACCATGTGCACAGATGGGTCCACCAGTGGCTAACATACCATCAAGTCTATAACCAGGACATTGATCAATGTTACCATGTGCACAGATGGGTCCACCACTGGCTAACATACCATCAAGTCTATAACCAGGACATTGATCAATGTTACCATGTGCACAGATGGGTCCACCACTGGCTAACATACCATCAAGTCTATAACCAGGACATTGATCAATGTTACCATGTGCACAGATGGGTCCACCACTGGCTAACATACCATCAAGTCTATAACCAGGACATTGATCAATGTTACCATGTGCACAGATGGGTCCACCAGTGGCTAACATACCATCAAGTCTATAACCAGGACATTGATCAATGTTACCATGTGCACAGATGGGTCCACCAGTGGCTAACATACCATCAAGTCTATAACCAGGACATTGATCAATGTTACCATGTGCACAGATGGGTCCACCACTGGCTAACATACCATTAAGTCTATAACCAGGACATTGATCAATGTTACCATGCGCACAGATGGGTCCACCACTGGCTAACACACCATCAAGTCTATAACCAGGACATTGATCAATGTCACCATGTGCACAGATGGGTCCACCACTGGCTAACATACCATCAAGTCTATAACCAGGACATTGATCAATGTCACCATGTGCACAGATGGGTCCACCACTGGCTAACATACCATCAAGTCTATAACCAGGACATTGATCAATGTCACCATGTGCACAGATGGGTCCACCACTGGCTAACATACCATCAAGTCTATAACCAGGACATTGATCAATGTCACCATGTGCCCAGATGGGTCCACCACTGGCTAAGATACCATCAAGTCTATAACCAGGACATTGATCAATGTCACTATGTGCACAGATGGGTTCACCACTGGCTAACATACCATCAAGTCTATAACCAGGACATTGATCAATGTCACCATGTGCACAGATGGGTCCACCACTGGCTAACATACCATCAAGTCTATAACCAGGACATTGATCAATGTCACCATGTGCACAGATGGGTTCACCACTGGCTAACATACCATCAAGTCTATAACCAGGACATTGATCAATGTCACCATGTGCACAGATGGGTCCACCACTGGCTAACATACCATCAAGTCTATAACCAGGACATTGATCAATGTCACCATGTGCACAGATGGGTCCACCACTGGCTAACATACCATCAAGTCTATAACCAGGACATTGATCAATGTCACCATGTGCACAGATGGGTCCACCACTGGCTAACATACCATCAAGTCTATAAGCAGGACATTGATCAATGTCACCATGTGCACAGATGGGTCCACCACTGGCTAACATACCATCAAGTCTATAACCAGGACATTGATCAATGTCACCATGTGCACAGATGGGTCCACCACTGGCTAACATACCATCAAGTCTATAAGCAGGACATTGATCAATGTCACCATGTGCACAGATGGGTCCACCACTGGCTAACATACCATCAAGTCTATAACCAGGACATTGATCAATGTTACCATGTGCACAGATGGGTCCACCACTGGCTAACATACCATCAAGTCTATAACCAGGACATTGATCAATGTTACCATGTGCACAGATGGGTCCACCACTGGCTAACATACCATCAGGTCTATAACCAGGACATTGATCAATGTTACCATGTGCACAGATGGGTCCACCACTGGCTAACATACCGTCAGGTCTATAACCAGGACATTGATCAATGTTACCATGTGCATAGATGGGTCCACCACTGGCTAACATACCATCAGGTCTATAACCAGGACATTGATCAATGTTACCATGTGCACAGATGGGTCCACCACTGGCTAACATACCATCAAGTCTATAACCAGGACATTGATCAATGTTACCATGTGCACAGATGGGTCCACCACTGGCTAACATACCATCAAGTCTATAACCAGGACATTGATCAATGTTACCATGTGCACAGATGGGTCCACCAGTGGCTAACATACCATCAAGTCTATAACCAGGACATTGATCAATGTTACCATGTGCACAGATGGGTCCACCACTGGCTAACATACCATCAAGTCTATAACCAGGACATTGATCAATGTCACCATGTGCACAGATGGGTCCACCAGTGGCTAACATACCATCAAGTCTATAACCAGGACATTGATCAATGTTACCATGTGCACAGATGGGTCCACCAGTGGCTAACATACCATCAAGTCTATAATCAGGACATTGATCAATGTTACCATGTGCACAGATGGGTCCACCAGTGGCTAACATACCATCAAGTCTATAACCAGGACATTGATCAATGTTACCATGTGCACAGATGGGTCCACCACTGGCTAACATACCATCAAGTCTATAACCAGGACATTGATCAATGTTACCATGTGCACAGATGGGTCCACCACTGGCTAACATACCATCAAGTCTATAACCAGGACATTGATCAATGTTACCATGTGCACAGATGGGTCCACCACTGGCTAACATACCATCAAGTCTATAACCAGGACATTGATCAATGTTACCATGTGCACAGATGGGTCCACCAGTGGCTAACATACCATCAAGTCTATAACCAGGACATTGATCAATGTTACCATGTGCACAGATGGGTCCACCAGTGGCTAACATACCATCAAGTCTATAACCAGGACATTGATCAATGTTACCATGTGCACAGATGGGTCCACCACTGGCTAACATACCATCAAGTCTATAACCAGGACATTGATCAATGTTTCCATGTGCACAGATGGGTCCACCACTGGCTAACATACCATCAGGTCTATAACCAGGACATTGATCAATGTTACCATGTGCACAGATGGGTCCACCACTGGCTAACATACCATCAGGTCTATAACCAGGACATTGATCAATGTTACCATGTGCATAGATGGGTCCACCACTGGCTAACATACCATCAAGTCTATAACCAGGACATTGATCAATGTTACCATGTGCACAGATGGGTCCACCACTGGCTAACATACCATCAAGTCTATAACCAGGACATTGATCAATGTCACCATGTGCACAGATGGGTCCACCACTGGCTAACATACCATCAAGTCTATAACCAGGACATTGATCAATGTTACCATGTGCACAGATGGGTTCACCACTGGCTAACATACCATCAAGTCTATAACCAGGGCATTGATCAATGTTACCATGTGCACAAAGAGCTTATCTAAACAATCCTACCTTGGTTTGTGATTTACTGTGCGTTGACTGGTAAGCGAAGTTGTATTTGAATTTTATTTTTTATGACTGTTTTTCGCTGTTTGTAGGAAGGAAGGGATAGTTTGTAGACAAGATTTACTTTGATTTATAGTTTGTTTTACCTTTAATTTTCACTGTTGGTTGTTAGAAAGGGATAGGTTTTAGAAAGGCAAGCTCTAGTCAGGTTTTAGAAAGGCAAGCTCTAGCCATCCGAAGGAGCCTAGTCAGCTATAAATTCACAGAGACTGCAGAGAGGACAATCCAGAACTTATCTAAACAATCCTATGTTGGTTTGTGATTTATTGAGCTGTACTGTTAAGTGCGACTGCAAACGATAGTGACATAATGGAATTGCAGCTTTTGTCTGGCTTGCAGAACTTGTACTGTCATAGCAACTTTACTGTACTTACTTTAGTATTTAGTTGTATATTATTTGTGTGATTTTTGTCGTAGAAGTTAATTTCTCTTTGAATTCTGCAGTTACTGATTTTGATTATTGTTTTCTTTTATAATATTTTATTTGTTTGAAGTTGAATATGGATTCCTTAAATGATTGTACAATTATTGATTTGCTAAAGCAAAAATGTCTTGTACAGTGTAATAAATGCTATGCATATTTAAAGGTAATAGCTGATAACACTGGTGATCTGTGTTCCTCATGTCAAAAGTTGGGTGATTTGCTTACCATTACTAGAAGTAAGTCTAGACTTAATCATGATGATTGCACTTGTACAGCTAGCAGAGCTTGGAGAAGTGTTGTTACATAAGTTAATGACTGGACTGATGAGACAAATAATGTTAGGCAAAGAGCAAATAGAACACATTTAGGAAATTATGTGTCTTTGATCTATAAAGATCATTCGACCACTATGAAACAAAGCAATTCCCCTGACAAGTTTGGAAATCTGGATGTAAGTATTCAACATTCTGAGGATTTGGAGTGTTTAGAGGGAAACAAAAAAGAAAGAAAGGAAGACGTTCATAACAAGCAATAAGGAAGAAAAAGAAGCTAATAAATGCCTGTAAAGTAAATAGAATATGTACCAAAAAAGACACTGGTTTGTTATATAACACACAGGTTACAAGGAATGATAATTTTTTTTTTCGTCAGAAAACCTTCAGTCTACAGAAAAAAGACGTATCTTTTTCCAAAAGATAAGGTAGAAAAAAGAGGCAAGGGACAGGTGAAAAGGAAGAAATCAAAATTGAACATGGAAGGATGGAGGAACATTACTGTAAGAAAAAAAAAGAGAGAGATAGATGTTGACTACATGGCTCAAGCTGTGATGTACAATGCCAGCTGGATGAGAATTTAATACAAAATGTAAACAGTGGGCTTAATAAAACTAACGGTGATGAAGATCATTCCTTTGTGACAATTGATAGTGTGGATATTACTGTATTAGAAGTCGAAGATTCTTCAGATTTGATCAGAAAAGATGTTCTTGTAAATGGAGATTTGATTATTAGAAGAACTGATACTTATTTTTGTATTGAATAGTGTTATGCTTGCCAGGAGCAAAATAGAAGATGCGAGACAAGCTTTGGAATGCCTTAATGTAAGGAAGTACAAATCTGTTTGCATTCATGTCCATTCAAATGATCTCCTCCACAAGGATTCTTTGACTGTTAGTTGGGAACTTACAGCCCTCTTAGATAGTAAAGCTTGTACTGGTGTTAAGGACATATTTTTCACAAATCACATATAGAAATGATAGTCAGATACCTACATGGAAACAATGTTCGTTTTAAAAAATGGAAATGTATAGAGCAGCCAAGCCTAGTTTGGGGCACACTTGTTCAGACAGGATGAATATCTGACAAACACTTGGCAGGATTTTTGTCAGGTCGAAAATTTAACAGTCCACATACCAACATTTGATGCATCTCTGATGGTTGTTAATGCTAGGAACCTTAATAATAATTTTTTTTTTTTATTGGAAAACTTCCTACATTCCCACAAGGTTGATGTTGTGTATGAAACATGGTTAAAAAACAATGACTGGAAACCAGTTCTGTCAGAGTATAAATGTTTTTACTGTAAAAGACATTCTAAAAAAATCAGGTAGAGGTATTATGATAGGGATTAAAAATAGCTATGAGACCTGAGATTATTACATGTTCAGTGATAACACCAATACTACAGTCCATGTAACTGTGACCATAAAGACAGTTGTTGGAGACAATTGTTAGACCTAGAGGAATTCATACATTTCTTGCATGAAACACAGGAGGGAAGAATAATATTACCTGGGACTTAAATTTACCAGATACAGACTGGAATAATAGTGATTTAACAAAATCAGTAAGGAAATTATTCACACCTTATATTCAGGAACAATAATTGCTTTATATTGTAAAAAAAAAATACCAGGGAACAGAACATACTAGACATTGTTTGTGTTCCTAAAGAAATTAGTGTTACTTCAAGTTACGTTTTACCACTATTGATGTGCAGTGATCATGGGGTTATTAAGGTTAATTTGTTGCTAGATAATTCTGCCAAACTGAAATCTAAACCGATGCATAGAAGGTTAATTACAGATTGTATGGAAGCAAAACAGTCACTATGTAAAACTAACTGGAGTGATGTGTTCAGTGGAAAAACTGCAGATGGAATGTGGAAAGTTTTGAAAAAGGAATTGAGTGCAAAAAATTAAAAATAATGTGTAACATCAGGATCTAGGCATACAATGTCAGAGAGCTATATTTCTATAAGAAAAAGATACATGATTAAGGTGAGAGACAAAAAATATAAGAAGTGGGAAAGAGGTTGAACTACAACTGTGAAAACTAAAACACACAAGATGGAGAAACAAATTAAGCATAGTGGGAGATAAGATCACGAAAAAATGAAGAAAATTTATATAAAGATATTGCGCATAATAGGAAACCTTTTTATAGATACATAAGATGTGGAAGGAGTAAAGACACACAAATTGATAAACTGTGTGCAGATTCTGAAATTTATTTTCAGACACAACAGATTATATATATATATATATATATATATATATATATATATATATATATATGTATATATACACAAAATTTTATGCAAAACAATTTGGCTGTGCAAAGGGGGTGATAAGTTGTCCTAGTGAGACCCAGGTTAACCTCAGATACTGGAATCAAATTAGACTATATTGAAAAAGAACTGGGCAAACTGGATCCAAACAAAGCACAGGGAGGAGATGGAATTAGTGATAATGACCTGAGAACTCTTCAGCAAGAACTGACAGTACCATTATATTTATTATTCACTAGGTCATATAAATATGGTGAAATTTCTCAATATTGGACACATGCGCTTTTTAAACCTGTCGTTAAGGGAAAGGAGAGTAGGACAAACCCAGTCATACAGACCCTTACGTCTACTTTCATGTTGTGGAAAGTAATGGAGAAGGTAATATTGGATAAGTTATTGTCAGAATTGGATAGGTTGGGACCTGAAACCATATATCAGCATGCATATATTGAAGATATATCTATCTATCTATTACCACCGGTAACATGATGTTCTATACCAATATAATAACAGCTAGGAATGGATGTGAAAATTTAAGTTATTATAAAAGACTAAAATATCTGAATGTGTATAGTGTCTCTTATAGATATCTAAGAGGAGATCTTATTCAGGTGTATAGGGCATTTAGAGACAGCTACCTGTGGGAATGTTTGGGGTTATCAAAAAGTAGTAGAGAATCATCAGACAGACTATGTAGAAGATTCTATAGGAATGAGAAGTGTACTAATTGGTTTTCTGAAAGCAGCTGATGCATGAAACAGACTACCAAATTATGTTAAAGTAAGTACCAGTTTAGATATTTTTAAGAACAGCTTGGACAGAGACTGAAGTCCCTTTAACTAATAATAACAGTGCTTTAACATCCTGTGTGATTTCATTGGCACAAAAGCCATCTTCTTCTGAATCAGGAAGTATCTCTAAGGGTTTTCAGAAGGCCCTGCCAATAATACATCCGAACTTACTGGAGAGAGTGACCAGTTATGAAAGAGCTCCATCCAGGGGGTGTTCCAAGAACAGAGGCAAAGGAAGAAATGCACAAAGATGCCCAAAAATGCACAGCAAAATGAATCTTCATTAACAACCATTACTGGTTTATCTGATTTGGAATTATTGGACACTGATATCACCTTATTGAGAGGGCTCAAGTTCATTCCTGCTCAAAGTGATACTCTTGTAAGTGCGCTTACAGATTTAAAAGTCTTTACATGTAATTTGAACTTAAAATTGATTTTTAATGACTGTGTTCCCCTCAGTCCTCAGATATGCAAGAAAACTAGTATATTTGTTCCTGTGAGCAACTCTGTCATTACTGCCTTTTGTGATGTATATGCACAACAACTTTATAAACTTTATGAATGGAATGATTTTAAGAAAATGTAAAATTTATCTAAATCTGAACATGCATTAATGAGATTACAGAAAAATAATGATGCTGATATCAAGGAGGCTAATAAGGGCAGCATGACTGTAGTGATGAATCGAACTATGTTAATTCTGTTAATGAACTTTTATCCAATGAGTCTGTTTTTAAGAAAATAGTTTAGTCTGATGTTATTAGGTGCATAAATCATATTAGTATGAGAATTTTTGACTTATAAGCCATGAATGATATTTCTATTGAAACTTTTGATTATTTTACGGTCCCTTGCCCTAGAATCCCTGTGCTATATGGTCAGCCAAAGTCCATAATTCTTAATCTCACCCACCAGTGAGACCTATAATTTCGGGTGGAGGATGGGCAACTAAACCCGTTTCGCTTTACTTACAGAGTGTTCTAATTAAGTTTTTAATACATGTTAAAAGTTTTATTAAATTCACCGATTATTTCCTGGTCCAACTGTCTGATTGGTAGAAAACCAGTAATTTTGACTTCCTTAATTTTGTGGCACTAGATATCAAATAACTATTCACTGTTATCCCTAACGACTATGGTGTTAATGCAGTTAGGGACATATGTGAAATTAGTCAATATAAAGGGAGACAGATTGAAACAATATGTGAATTACTCGTATTAGTTCTTGAGAATAATGTCTTCTTTTTCGATGAACAGTTATACCATTAGATTGCAGGTGTAGCGATGGACACTTCCATCGCTAACACCTATGCTAACCTTATGCTTAGCAAATGGGAAGAAATAATCGTTTATAGTGGACCAGAGAGATTTTCATCTAAGGTAGGATTCTATAAACGTTTTGTGGACGATGTATTTTTAATATGGCATTGTCAGTGTGAAGAATTTGTTGGATTTTTGAATCAGACTACTGATTTTCTAAGGTTTGATATGGATTTTTCCACATCAGAGATTCATTTTTTAGATGTTAAATTGGTATAAGATGATTCTAGAATCAGTACTAACATTTATAAGAAGAGAGTGCGTACATATAGATATTTGCATAGGAGGAGTATGCATGCTCAACATACTTTTAAAGGGATTGTGAAAAGTCAGTACTTACTGGCAAGTAGATTAACTACTGACACTATGGGTTGTATTAGCCAAATGTTTGATATGACAACTGAATTTAAAGAAAGGGGTTATGATGTTTCAGTGCTGGATAAGATTAGAGAACATGTTATGAAAGAAAAGTGATAAAACCAAACCCTATTTTCTTGGTAATAATGCATTTAACATAGTCCCTAAGGGTGAATCTACCTTAACCTTACGGTATTTAACTACTTATAGCAGATGCACTGAAGCGGTGGTGGTGCTGCGGTAGCGTTGTCGCCTCACAGTAAGACGCTGTCTGGTTCGATTCTCTGCCAGAGCTTCTTCTGCGTGGAGACATGTGTGAATGGGCGTACCTTCATTGAAGGTTGTGTGTCAGAGCTGGCAACTCGGCACGTAAAAATCTACTGACAATCATTAGCAGACCGAAGTTCCGCTGTGGCGACCCCTAACCGGGAAAAGCCAAAAGACACAACAACAACTGAAACTGTTAAAGAAATAATAGCAAACAACTGGGGTATTTTGAAAGCGTTACCAGATCTTAGATGAATTATAGGAGACAAACCCTCCTTTGCTTATAGGAATTGCAGCAATTTGAAGAAGCAGTTATCTTATAAGTATAAGATTTATGATGAGGGCACCAGACTTTTAATAAACTGGGAACGTATCCATGCTTTAATTGTTCCTGTTGCAATGCTATATGTAGTAATGATGTTTTTATACATCCCATATTGGGAAAGAAATATGTTTTCAGGTGTACTGCGTCACTCCTTTTGTTGTTTATTTGGCTACCTATAAAGGCTGTATGTGTTTCTATATACGTAAATCATCCAGAAAACTTAAGGATCAGATTATTGAACACAGATCAGATATTCGTAGAAACGTGATGATTAATGCATTTTGCAAAGCATTTAACTGAGAATGGAAAACAGCACGATTTTTGTATTTAGAGTGATTGATGTTCTTTTTAAAAGTTTGAAGGGTGGTGACATGGATAATAAATTACAGATGAAGGAATACAACTGGGTAGTGATGTTGCAGGCTGACCGTGCACCAGGAATAAATAAAATGGTTAGCATTAAACCTGTTTTAAAGCAGAAACAATTATGCTTGAAATGAATTATGTTCCACATTTATATATATTGAAATATATGTTATTTTAATTCACAACTGATTGAATAATTGATATTGATTTCTGGTTGGCTGGGCTATGTCTTGTGTTTTCAGTGGATTTTATTTGAGTGTGTTTTATTCATTTTATATCACACTGAAGAAGGATTGTATATCTGAAAGCTTTGTGTTACTAATACAGTGTTTTGGCATTGCTAAGCTGCTTTTTTGTTTTGGATTATTAGTGTACTTTAGCAGTTTTGGCTTTACCACAGTGTATCTTCTTTTGTTGATAACCATGGTGAGCCAAGATAGCAGTGGAGCTAAATGAGCATCATAGGTTAATAGGTCATGACAATAAGATTGGCCATGCTCAGATTATAGGATCATAGGAAGTTACTAGGCTATTGGCCCTGGGGTCCTTACAAGCCTAGCTAAGAATTTAGTCCATGTTCCGACAAGTCAGCACCCGATGCACCCTGTCCAGCAGGGACACAGGTGGAATTTCAGGGGTGTATTTTCTGTACTCCATCCAGTTATCCAGGTTGCACTTAAAAAGGGTTAATGAGGTAGTCTGCTTGACATGGAGAGGGAGTCTATTCCACAGAAGGATGAGTCTCTTGGACACAAAGATGTGGAGGCTGCCATGGCCAGGGGGTAAAAACGATGCAGTCTGAGGAATAGTGTTTCCCATGAACAATGCATCTGGACCTTTGCATGTTTATGGCTAATCTGGCTTAAAGAGGCAAAATGGTGGACATTTATTAAAAGTTTTGTGCATGAACTGATGGATGTCATGGGCTATGAGTGATCTCAGCAAGTGTGTTTTATCCGGGTCCATATATGCCGTGTCACTTTCAGTGCACTACAGGTCATCCCACAGTCTGTGCTGCTATTACACATCCTCATACAGGCCACACAACATGATCACCATATCTACCATGGTTTGCCTAGTTGCTCTGTGTGCCTGGATCACTGATCTGCATATCTGATGATTGATGTCACATATGATACCAAGGTCAGGGAAGGGCCTAGCATCATTGTAACAACAGCCACTGACACTGTCTCCCTGTGGTGGATGCTAACACATCAGAGACACTGCATCTGATGGATGTCATCATTGACAGTGACATCTGTGCAGTCTGGGTTGGGCTCACACTGACAAGATGTCCACCACTAAACACAGGTGATGTTGAAGGTTCAGCCTATATTTCCTTCATCACCTTATATTCAGGGGATGTGTCAGAGCCCTCTAATGTTAGCATTGCTGACAGTGCCACGGTGTCACATGACTATTCCATGTGCACATTGCCATTATTGTCAGCCACACGTGACCTGCTGAACTCTGGCATGTGTCATCCTGTTGTACTTGACCTTCCAGCAGTGAAATCCAAAAAAGCATTAAAATAACATAATTATGACAGTAAACATAAGCCTTACTTCCCCCAACCCATGGCACACAAAATGGTACAGGCCACTTATGTGACTAACATATGGATAAATACATACCTTATGGTGCAGGTTGTCTCTGATGTAGCCACAACATACCTGAAGAAGAGGCATGCATAGGTGTTCTGCTGAATAATCCCCTTCACATATGTGAGTCAATGTGCAGTTTAAAATATACATGCTATTTACTTACCTGGTGCATCCACCCACTTGCCCTGAACAGGGTTACAAGGAACTCTTCCACCTCTGTGAAACATGTTTGTGTTCACGGTCCATCTTCTGTAGTGAACCAATCCATGGCGACCCTTATGCATTTGTCTTAGCATTCATTATCATACTGGAAACCTTGCAGTACATGTGTACTGCTGTCTAATCATAGCCATCCATAGCATTGATGTCCTGCCCTACACTCTGACCTACCTAGTCCTCGAAAACCTTTTTGATTTTACCCTACTTTTTTGATGGATGCACATGCCATGTGAGCATAGGGGCTGTAATAACACCACCATCTGTTGGATGACAAACTTTTTCAACTAGAGCTGTTCTCTTCAGCTTGTGACAAGACATGTTCTCCTATGGATTATACAGTTTTGTCAGTGTGTCTGTGAAAGTGTGTGTTCTTTGCTAACTCCTATGTATCAGCACCGTCCTCCTCCCATTTGATCACAGAATTTCTATTGTGCAGCAACCCTTCCCACCTTGTGCCGTACTGACAGCAGCAATGGCCATGTTACCCTTGCCCCTCTTCTTGCAGCACTGTGCTAATGGCCACATTCTGTGCCTGTCACCTTCCTGTCTACACATGGCCATGCCTTGACCTATATACATAAGCATTTTTCTACCTGTAGTGTATATAGCAGACTGCATATATAAAGGCCACTGTGGGCCCCCACATGGATATGAATGTGTCATGCTCTTGTGCTGTTCTCTGTGTCATGGTAGGCACCTCCAGCTTGATATTAACCTATCATCTTCTTACCTTATGTAAACACACCCAGACTGTCTCCAGTCTGTCCCTTTTGCTGCCATGCACAGTGAGAGCTCAGAGTAGTACAGGGGTGCATCGCCAGTTATCTTGGCTTTTTTTTCTCTATGCCTATTTTGCAATACAAGTCTTCTCCATGGAATTCTTATTCCTGATTTGATTATTTAGCATGGTCTCCTGTAGTATGGTGACTGCACTTTTTATCTTGTTACAGCAGAGCTCGAAGTGTGGCTGTTATGCTAATGAAGCAACTTAGCACATTTAGAATTGCTGTCATAATGCATTGTGTTATACCCAGGCTGTAGTACCAAGTTGGTCCCTGCCCATTTCCATGGTAACAGGACATGTGCAGACTATGCTTCTGCACAAAGACTGGCAGGCCTATAGCACCACCACTCTGTGCTACTGATACTTTTGTTGTGCAGCTGTGTATACAGAGCTACAATTTTGCTCCTTGTGAAAACTTAATTGTGTGAATATGGCCTCATCATTTGTTAGGTACAACAGGGCTGCTGCTTGATTCAGCCAGGGAACTAAGATGATTTTGTATGTATGGCACAGGAACTATCAGGAGCACCTGTTGGACCCTTATGTTGTTTTCCTGTATAATGTTGATGCCTAGCACAAGGCAGGCAATTCAATAAAGGTGTAGAAATTTAAGAAGCTCTAAATCGGGTTTTTGCACATATTTCACAATCCATTTTGTGAACTTTCTTTCTACATATTACAGTGAAGACAAATTACCTTTGGTGCTCAGGCAGAACAGAGTTCTATCCAACAGCAAGCCTAACATATGCAGCATACATTTTAATTAGTAATTACAAATCAGTTTCTCTAGTAGGAATTGCTTAGAATCAAGATAGTTAACTTTATGCATTTATACGGCTTGTTTGGATAGTTTATGTTGCACATTGAATTGTTAGCTTGTTTATAGTACAGTCCTCTCAACCATCCCTATTTTGGAGGAATGCCCATATTTTCTTATGTCTCCTTTATTCAGAAACAAAAATAAATGACCTTGTGTGGTAGACTTCTACAATGCAATTTATTACAAATTATAGACTTTACACTGAAGACAAATTACCTTTGGTGCTCAGGCAGAACAGAGTTCTATCCAACAGCAAGCCTAACATATGCAGCATACATTTTAATTAGTAATTACAAATCAGTTTCTCTAGTAGTAATTGCTTAGAATCAAGATAGTTAACTTTATGCATTTATACGGCTTGTTTGGATAGTTTATGTTGCACAGTGAATTGTTAGCTTGTTTATAGGACAGTCCTCTCAACCGTCCCTATTTTGGAGGAATGCCCATATTTTCTTATGTCTCCTTTATCCAGAAACAAAAGTAAATGACCTTGTGTGGTAGACTTCTACAATGCAATTTATTACAAATTACAGACTTTACACTGTCTCTTTGATGATGTGTTTGTTTTTCCGTCATCTTGGTTACTGTATTTTTTAACAATATATTTTTAAGTAGTATCCCACACTCCTACTAGAGGCAGGAGTAGTTGTGTGCCATTTGGTATTCACTTTTTATGCTAATTAGATGACCAGATTTTTGGCTAGATTTGCTTGCTTTTCAAGTACATTTGTATCTATTTTCAAAGTCTGCAGGTTGGGAAGTGTGCCTCAAGTTTGGGTTTTGTTTCCCTATGGGTTATGTTTCTTTCCCATGTGCAATAAGGGGGTTTAGGTCTTTTAGTTATTATCTTTATGGCTTTGTATATTCTTGAAATTATGACAACAAATTTGTCCATAAGTTGTAAGAGAGCGTTGGTTAGGGTTACAGCAGCCCTGTTAGGGTATTATGAGGTCAGTACTGGTGGCTAGTTCGGGTTGGAAAGGCGAGAGTTCATGTTGTCAATGTTTTGACAAAGTATGGGTCTGAATGGAATTAGTTTTAGGGAATACTTTAGGGCAATGTTATTTTCAAAACAATGGGACAGTGATCACTAAAGGAAGAGCCTGAATGGTAAAGGAAGAAATGTTACTGGCATTGTTCGTAATTAGTAGATCTAGAAGGGAGTGCAAACTTGGTCTGGTTGAGTTGGGTGGGCTCCTGAATAAGCTGAAATGCAGATCAACTAGATAGTCATTGATGTCATTTGAGAGGGACAAAGATGATTAGATTGCAATCAACAACAACTGTAAGATTTTTATACTTGAATGCTGCAAAAAATAATTTTGTGAATGAGTGACTGGAAATCTTTAAGGGAGAATGGAGGTGGTAGATGATTAGCTGTCAGGAAGAGTTGGTGGTTATTACACAATGGAATTTTTTTACAATTAACCTGTTTGGATCGGAATCTGAGATGAAGTTTATTTCAAATATTGTCTTTATGTTTAGATGTGATATAATTCAGTTTATACCTCCTGTTCTTTTACCAGGTAATTTTAGAACATCTAGGTAATATTTGTAATAGGATTCTTACGAATGCATTGGCTAGTCATGCAGCTTCAACAGCACATAATGTTTTTCATTTTAGGGTCTTACATCTAGCAGTACTTAGCAACAGGAGAGGTAATATTAATAATTAAGTGTAAATGCTTGAAGCTAAATGAATTATATCTCTACAGGCATATAGGCCTCCAGGCTTAAACTCTGGTATTCCTCTCAGACCAGCCTTAATTAAGAGGCGGTGATCTTTGATAATTGTTTTATTAATGCAGATTGTTGATTGGTTGCATTCTCTTTTTTCTCCTTTTATATAGAATGTGTTTGTGATTTTATTATTCTTGTTTTGGATCTGATGAAGTGGTAACCCCGCGAAAGCACTAATCCTTGGAATAAAAACAACTTTTGGACTCTTTGGACTATTTGTTTATTGGCTGGCTGTGTTGGTGTGCTCACATTTGCATTTTTTTCTATTGATTACTTTAGTGTGAGCAACCTTTAGTAGTTATTGCTCTATTTTTTTTTTTTTACCAGGTATGGCATCAAGGATGTAATTATAGACTGGGAAGCCAGCTGTGGAAATTTGGACTGTAATGGACCAGAACCCTCTTCCCCCGCAGCCATTCCAGTGTCCCATTACTTGTCTCTCTTCCCCCAAGTACTATAAACACTTTTCAAATTGTCAGCATGTATCCTGTTTTCTATTTTACTTTTTGAAATGAAGACAAAGTTGTGCATTTAATTTAAAACTTTTAATTTATTTTTCCTTTGTTGATCAAGCCTTTTTGCAGGGAAGACCTTTTTTTATACTGCTAGGGAAAGTTTGACTAGGGAACTTTTCCTACTCTTTTTCTGATACTACCACCAATGGAGGCAGATGGGTTCCTGGTTAACATCTCATTCAAGAGGAGTGCAGCACCTCCTTTATACTGCACTACAGTGTCAGCTATCCCTCTACATGGTATGGGAGTAGAATTCACAGCCTTCTACACCAAAGGCAAGTTTGCTATTTGCTGTGCTACTAACGCTGCTTTCTATTTTTATAGCACAAACACTGATGGCCATTTGCTAAACAAAACAGTTGCACATTGAAAACAGATTTAGCATGAGCAACAGTAAACTTCTCTTCCCTTGAAGCTCACATTCAATGAAATTATATTGGAGCTCACATTCATTGAAAATGTATTGAAACTCACATTCATTGAAAATGCACCTAGCCAGTGACGAATTAAGTGTACCTTGGTCTTGTGGCTGTTTTAGGACCATACGTAAATGCATGTGTTATTTGATTCACCTTTCTTAGTTAATGTATTTCTTGTTAAATACAGCAATATTTATGAGTACATTTTAAATTTGTAGTTTTGAACATGTGTCCATTAAGCACTGAAACAAACTGTATGAACCAATAAATGACAAAAGTACTCATTTCAGAGAATTTCAACCAAATGGTCATTGGTGTGGAGAATTAAGGCTCTCGTCACCTATACCTAAGGTACAGGGTTTGAGCCTAAGCAAGTTAATTAACTAAACTACCTTCATTACACACACACACACACACACACACACACACACACACACACACACACACACACACACACACACACACACACACACACACACACTCTCTCTCACTCTCACACACACACACACACACACACACACACACACACACACACACACACACACACACACACACACACACACACACACACAAAACTTCCTGCTGCTGCATGTCTTGCAGAGTACTCGGTATAAGTCATACTGCTTCGGAAGTGAACGCATGCAGACGCAACACAACACTGAGAGTTGGAACAAAATGAATGTAGGACAATTTTTTTTTGTAATTTTAATTAAATTAATGTTGTGGCCAGGCCTAGCCAGCAGGCTCTAGGCAGCTCCCTAGGTCACCCAGAGCTGAATCTGGTTGTGATGTTTACTGTTATTAGAACTGCAAAAATTATTGGAGCAAATTTGACTAAATGCTTGGTTCCATATTGTTGTTTTGTGGTTTTGCAGATTTTATTTAACATTTGTTTACTGGGAAAGTCCAACTGGGACAGAGCCCATGGAGAAATATTCCCGATGCATGTCTTTGGAATGTGGGAGGAAACTGGAGCACCCGGAGGAAACCTATGCGAACGCAGAGAGGACATGCAGATTCTGCACAGAAGGCACCCCGATGAAGAATCAGATTAAAGAACCTTTTGCTGTGAGGTGACAATGCTAACCACTGCACCAGTGATTTTTATATTATGAAGTAGTTGGCACCTGGGTAGTGTTGGACTACTCGAGGGTTATGTCAGAGGTAGAATGCACGTGAGATTTGATATGGGTAAGAGATAGTGGAGGAGATAGGTTTGTTCCTGTTGAGGGGATGCTGAAGTAGGGATGTATGTAGATGAAGAGAGAAAAGTTGCATGGTGTGTCTAAATGGATGGGTTGAAGATGAGATAGAAATTGAGAGGTATTTGTTTTTAATTCATTTTAAGGAGGATTGCAGATGTACAGGTAAGAGTCAGGTAGTAGTTTGTTCCATAGTAGGAAGTGATTAATGCAGGTATTAGAATGTAAGGGTGAATGGTTTCACTTTGTGTGGATAAGTTAGCGTATTGTAAATATTTAGAACATTAATTTTGTGATATGCTTTACACCCTTCCTAATGGTGTTACATTTTATAATGTGTTTAACGTCTACCCTTACCTATATAAGGATTAGGATTTTCGGTAATGGCACCTAAATATTAATGTGGATTATTTGCCACTCCTCCTTTTATTTAATGTTTCTAAGAGGAAAGTGCACTGCAATATGTCTTTGCCTCTATCAGAGAGGTATGCTTTAAGAATATTGGCCAACTGATGTCTTGAATGTCTGAAAGAAGCAAAAAAGTTAGAAGTTCATAGGTTCATAGGTTGGTACTAGGCTATCGGCCCTAGGGCCTATACAAGCCTAGCCATAATTCCCTGGCTATTTCTTCCCACACTATTTACTTCCTTGGACCCCTGTCTAGTAGGGCAACTGACATGATCCCCAGGGTGAATTTCCTTTCTCCCATCCAATCATCAAGGTTCCTTTTGAAGAGGGCCCAAGAGGTGCTCTGCTTGACATGTATGGGCAGTCTATTCCAGAGTCTGGGGAGTCTCTGGGTCAGGAACCTATCCCTCCAGCATGTTTTGTTTATTGTGATGACAAGATTTAGATCCCTGGAGTGTGTGGCTCTGAGGGATTGGGATTTCTTTAAGTGTAGCATGTCCAATAGCTCTGGGTTTGACATGGATGGCCTTGTATGTTAAGCAGAGATCGCCTCGGAGTAGACTATATGCGACAGAGTATAGCTGGAGTTTTTTAAGGTGGTCAGCATAGGGCATCTGCTTTAGGCCTGTGATTCTTTTAGTGAGGTATTTCTGCAGCCTTTCCAGTTGCTGCAGATGTCTTGAGAGGTACATACCAAATGGGGCATTATATTCTATAATGGGTCTAATGAGGGATGCGTACAGTGGGACAATGACCTCCTTTTTTTCTGGATGAAAAGCCCTGAGTGATCATGTGTGCCACATAGAAGGATTTCCTGACTGTTGTGACGATGTGGTTATTGAAGGTGAGACCACTGTCCCCCTATGTCCCTAAGTCTCTTATCACACTTTTGGTGTTTAGTATACTGCCACCTATGTGATAATGCATTTCTTGGCATTGAGCTTGAGCCCATGGCTCTGGCACCAAGCATCTGTTTCTTTAAGGCCCTTTTGTAGAGTATCCACATCATTTGGGTATTCAATAATGGCTCCCAGTTTTCAGTCATCTGCAAACTTTGTTAGCCAGAGTCCCTTAGTGTTGGCCTTTACTTCAGAGAAGTAGATACCAAACAAGAGAGGTCCCAGGACTGAACCCTGAGGTACTCCACTTGTCTGGAGCTGGATTTGGAGTCAGCTACTTTTACAGTGTGGGTTCTGTCAGTAAGCTAGTTGGCAACCCATTGAGTGACATAGGGATTAATGCCCAGCTTAGTAAGTTGATCTATGATTCCAGAGTGGGGGATGGTGTCAAAGGCTTTGGCGAGGTCCAGGTAGGCTGTGTGGACTGCTTTACCTTCGTCCATGGCTCTGGAGATTGATTTGAAGAAGCCAGTAAGGTTCAGGAGACAAGATCGGCCCTTCATGAACCCAAACTGGGTGGGGTCCAGTGTTTTAAGGTTGCCAATGTCTTTGTTTATAAGTTCCATGATTATACGTTCCATGGCCTTGCAGGTTAGGCTCGTCAGACTGATGGGACGGTAGTTCCCGGGGTCCAAGGTGGATCCCCCCTTGTGGAGTGCAATAACTGTAGCTGTGCGCCACTCAGGGGGCATGAAGCCTGAGGTGAGGATATGATTACACATGACACTTAGATGAGGTGCCAGTTCATTTTGTAGTTCATGTAGGACACAGCCCGGGATGTCATCTGGTCCCATGGATGCTGTATTCTTAGCTCTGGAGAGTGCGTTTTTTACCTGTGTGGCCGTTATTACTGGAATTTGACAATCTTCCAGTATTGAGATGGGCCATTTAGGGGGTGGGAGGGGGGTGAAGTTGGCACTGAATCGATCTGCCAGGATATTGGCAATATCCTTGGGATCAGTATATTTAATGCCATTCTGTTGTAGCTCAGAGCAGATCTGAGCATTGCCATTTAGATTTTTGACATAGTTATAGAATGCAGCACAGAAAAGGAAGGAGAGCACTGGGAATGGCAATAGGATGTCCATCTCACAGGACTTAGGTAATGTAAACAGTGATAAGGAAGTAGCAATAACTTTAAAAGATGTATTTTTGGAAGTGAAAAAGAAGAACTCAAAAGTTGAAGGATTATATCCAAGGAGACAGATACAAATATGAATGAAATGAAGGAGGTGGTCAGTGAGCATATAGTATGGAAACACGTCAGATGGTGCTGCAAGAAAACAAAGTCCTAAAGGTAAAAGTGATATCCACAGCAAACAAGCTAGAGTTGATGGAAGCAGCAATAATTGAGCAGGAGGACTGTGCCAGAAGGAAAAGATTTTGAATTAATGGTAGTTCACAGAGTTTAAATGGAAGTGAGTGCAAAACTTAGAAGCTCTCCCAGTGTCGTAAATTCCAAAGGAGGATATCTTCATGGAGCAACTTCACCATGCTGCATAGGTCTAGGCTAGCTCAACATGCTTGTAACCTCGTCTGATCATTGCTTGCTTTAAAAGGTATTCACTGAAGGCACATAAACTTGCACAGCTTTAGAAGCCAGAGTTGACCTTGGATTGTGCTGGTTTCAGAGTCTTTATAGGTAAGGATTATTCCGCTGTAAAACTCAGGGGAAGGAGAACATTCATACAGACCCAGAGACTGTGTAATCATAGAGTACTATGGATCTGATACTGTCCTTTTCATTCTTCCTCAATGAATGGCTTATGGATCCGATCCTCAGATCCAACCTGGCTGCATAGTATAAGCTTTGGATCCAACTCACAAGCTCCTCCTTCTACTCATAATGCCTTAGTCCATCCTCAACATCTCAGATCTTATTAGCCGCCATCGTGGTCAGTCACAGGGTCCTTCTTTCTAGCAATTGCATTAGTGATTTTGTAAGTGAATTTGTTCTCTTTTCCTAAAATATTTACTTTCTCTTGTTTCTCTACCTCCCTGTTAGTTTTTGATACAATGTCATGATCCTTGCTATTTCTATGTAGTATTTTCCTTGGTTTTACTGTAGTTGGTATTCTGTAGCTTACCCTCTATCACACGGCAATTCTTGATTACCACTGCTGGTAATTCTTTCCTTATTTCCTTTTTTCTAACTTTTTTCTAACCTTTATTTAAAAAATAACTGTCCTATCATACTCCCTTTAGTTGTTTTTGTTGGCCAAGTCCTTTTTTATTGTAGGGCTCTTGATTCTTACTCTCCTTTCATGGCTGACACCCCAACAGGATTCAGAAAAGGCACTTCTTTTGGGCATAAAATCCCCCTAACTCAGATACCCACAAGGAGTGTGTTTATTTTCTCAGAGCCGCCCATCTGGATACTGATTGCAACATTTGTGCTGCATTCAGTTCCAGAGCATTGGTTGACAGACGCAGCAAACTTATTTTAAAAGGACTCTTTCCTCCTGCTTTAACAACCTTCTTCTGTGGCTCAACCCCCCCAGAAAAACTACTAAATCTGCTCCTTTGAAGCATTGAAAATACTGTCCACTGAAGTCCCCTAGAACTTTGTTGGAACCACCTGCGAAAATCTTGAAATTTTTGGATCTGATGTCCTATGACTAGAAGGTTCATTTTTCAGATCCAAAATTGTTGGCTCACAAAGCTTCAGATCCAGTAATAATATAAGCCAGTCATATGGCTTTGGTTTTGGATCCTAGGCCTTCGGATCCGAAACCTAGCACTTCAGCAAACCAAAGAACTCTTTCACCAGAATTCATCCTGGATCCGATCTTTCATACTCTGCATTCTCCCTTCATGCAAATTCCCAAAAAGCATTTCAGACCTCAGTCTCATCACATCCTCCAGGTTCTCCAGAGGTCTGTCAGAAGTGGATGTGGATAGGATGATGTGAAAATTTCTCAGAAGTCAGATCCAGATGGGGTGATACCTGCTCCATCCCTTATTGGATCCATCAATCTTCCAGCCACTACTCACACTATACTGTCTCCTTCTGTGATCCATCCATCAGTTTTGGAGCCCCAGGATCTGAGAGCCTTGAGAGATCTGGAGTTGGACCTGAAGAAAATCACTTCTTCGACCCCAGCAGCATCCCTTATGAGCTCCACTCCTATACCTTTGGATCAGAATGGATTGTGGAGCCGAAGTGTCAGCATCCGCTCCATGGGGCCAGAATCTACTCTGATGTTATTGGATCTGTCCTTGCCCCTTGGAGCTTCGGCACTGGACAGCTCAGGTCCGGTTCCCTCCTTGAGTCACAGATCCGGTAGGAGTTGTAATCTACTGGTACTGGAAGTCTCAGCTCCAGTATAGGTGGCCATGGCTTCTCCGGGTCTGTCTATCTTTGAGGTTATTGAAATGGCCTTTTCTCTTCCTAGAGAACTGGTCTCTCATCTCTTGGATAGACTCCGTATTCCCTCCTCACTTCTGAGCTCTGAGTGAATCAGGCCTATTCCACAGGAAAAGCCAGTTAGTTCCACTTAGCTTCCAATCAGTTTCCATAGAGGAACTCCCCCTCTCTTCACATACCTCCTCTTCAGCTGCGTCCACTGAACATCCCCCAGAGGAAATCCATGGGAAGAGAATGTGCAAGAAGAGGCACAGAGATTCGCCTCTGGAATCTCTCACAGAGGATTTTGATTTCAGTGAGGGAGAAAAGTCCCCCAGATCACCACCAGATGATGTCTCCTTTGGAGACATATTAGAGATCCTCAGGCATAAAAGGTGGTGGCCTTCTGATAATCCTTCTCCAGAGGAATCAGTATTTTTGGAATTTTTTGGTTCTGACCCATCTATGTCTTGGGCTACTCCCTCCCCCTGATTTAGTTTCCTGCTGGGCATGGAAGGAGCCATATACCTTTGAGCCCATTCCAAAACAACCTGGCAAATTCTTAGCTTCTCCTAAGGATAGACCCCACAGGATCAAAGGAGTCTCAGTAGATGCTATGGTGGTGGTAGCATCCACTAAAAAAGAGCTAGCAGATCTGACCATCCACCAAACAGAGCGTCTAGGACACTGGACAGATTTGGAGTGTGTGCCTCTTAACTACATGGCATATTTCACAAGACTACAGAGATCTGATTAACAAAGTCTCTCTCTGAGTCCATGTCTGCAGGGGATTTCAAAAGATCATCCTCTTAACTGGCCAATCTTTTGTCAGTTTCCAACACTTCCATGAGGTTGATCTCTCATGCAGCTGAAGCACCTCATGAGCTGCTGGTTCAGACATTGCCATAAGGAGAGGGTTCCTATTATATAATCAAAGAAGCAATCCTTCGAATGTGCCTTGATCTAACTTGAAACATAAAACAGCAAAATAGTGAAACGGCATGTAAGTGATTTCTTTCCCTGGGAAAGAAATCAGTTGGCTGCCTCCGTTACTTTGCCATTTTCGTCACTGTAGTACGATCTCAGAGTTGGTATATTTAAGCGGGGGGTGTGAGGGGCACAGACCCTCAACTTGAGGGGTGTGGTGGTGAATCCCCCCATTTTATGTAATGTTTTGACATTTTTATTTTTCGTGGAACAGCAATTTTTTTCCAGGGGAAAAAAATCGCTGTTCTGAGTGTTCAGTATTGTAAGCTTTCACTTACATGGGGTCGGTAAATCAGCATTTGTTTTTTTAAGCATTCACTGATTTAATATAGACCCTAAGGAGACATGCCTGGATGTGACTGTGTGACTTTTCAGAGTCTTTCAAGACGTCTTTTATAAACACTTCCTTTGATGGCACATCCTTATTTGGTCCATCTGTAAAAGAAATGATTATCTGCAACCAACAAGAATGGAAGAGCCTGTCTGACATGGGAATCAAGTTTTCTACACCCCAACGAACCTTTTCAAGGAATCAGAGAGGCAGTAAGAAAATGTCGTTCTGCAAATCTCCGGGACCTTTCCAAGATCCGCATGGGGACAACTCCTCCAGAGGCAGAGGAGGCAGTTCTAATGATAGACGTTGCCCTAGAAGCAGAGGAGACCTGCTAAATCAGGGTTTCTGTAATTCCTTTCTGGACAGACCTTTTCAGCACTGCTGAAGTGCTGCTTGACTGCCCACCTCTGGAGGCCTTCAGGGAATGATTGTCTTTGCACCAAGAAACACCTGGGCAAATATAACAGAAGATTCCTGGGGGCTAAGAATAATATCCAGAGGTTATTCCATACCATTTTTCCAACCCCCTATCTGCAAAAGAAAGAAGCTCCCCAGCATTCCACCCAGTCAGAGGAAGGTATCAGCACAAGAAATTCAAAAACTGCAAGACAAAAGACTCATCCAAGAGGTGCCACCAAAACAAATACGATTCAGAACTTGTGCTTCTTCTTAGTGCGCAAAAAAGATGGAGGACCTCAAACCAATTTTGGAACTAAGAACACTGAATTAGAATGTAAAAAAGTCAAAGTTTTGAATTGTCATGGTACAGTCCAATCTGCCATTTCTTCATAAGGATTAATGGATGTGCTGTACAGATCTTCAAGATGCGTACTATCACATCAAAATAGACAGGTGCTCCCGAAGACACAATGCTTTTGGCTGGGAGCCAGTCACTACCAATTCATATCCCTGCATCTTGGACTCACCCCAGCCTCCAGGGTGTTTTCCAAGTGTATGGCAGTGGTAGCAGCTCACTTGAGACTCAATGGATTTCGAGTTTTCCCATATCTTGACAGCTGACTCCTCATCACCTCCACCATGCATCTCCTTCAACAATCCAGGGACTATTTACTCCAGATTTGTCAATCACTGAGAATAACAATCAATTATTCCAAATCAAACCTAACACCAGTACAGAGCCTGGAGATTATTGGTCCACCTCTGAACATGATAATGCAAATTGCATCCTTACCAGTTCATTGCATAGACACACTCAGATCTCAAGTTCATCAGATGCTTTTCTGTCCATCACCTCCAGCCAGATTCATTCTTCAAGCGCAATAGTTCTACTTCCTTTAGCAAGATACTATATACATGTTCTTCAATGGACTCTACCTGTCAAGCTTATGCCAATTTGCAAACACATCTGTTGGTGGATCCAGTCGGATGACATTTATCTAGGTTGACCTTTTGTTCTACCCCTCCCGTTGGTTACTGTGATTACGGATGCTTCCCAATTAGGGTGGGGAGGCATTACTTGGGAAGGACGGTCTAAGGCAGGTGGTTTCTTGTACAGACCAACTCACATAAATATTCTGGAGATGGGAGTAGTCCTATTAGATTTGCAGGAATTCCGAGATGCTCTTCCTCAAGGGACTATTGCTATTCAGACTAACATGTCTGTTGTCTGGTAAATCAATAAACAAGGAGGAACCCGATCTTATCCTTCTGCAGAGAGGCTATGAAAGTGTAGCAATAGGTGATCTCGACCAACCTCTTTCTATTGGCAGCGCACATTCTGGGGAATACAACATTATAGTGGACAAATTAAGCAGGCCTATTCTGATACTCCATGAGTGGTCTCTCAAGCAATCAGTGGCTGAAGAACTTTTCTGTCTTTCATGCCAACCTTGTTGTGATCTCTTTGCGTCCTCCTACAACAAGTGCAGCAGGTATTTTGCTCTGATCCCCCCTTGGGGGAGTCATCAAGAGATGCTCAGGTCTATGTTTGGCCACCTGGTCTCCTTTATGCAGATGGGAGGTTGAGCAGCTGGCCCTTTAGTGTAGTCAGAATAATCTGGAACTGAACACTCTTAAAACTGTGGAGATGACAGTGGACATCAGGAGTCATACTACAGTATTATCCCCCCTCTTTATATTTAATACCGCTGTGTCAGTTGTGGAATCCTTCAAGTTTTTGGGATCTATAATCTCCTGGGACTTGAAGTGGGAGGCCAGTGTAGGGTCCATCATAAAAAAGGCACAATAGCGAATGTACTTTCTGCAACAGCTGAGGAAGTTCAACCTCCAACAGAAACTGTTGATTCAGTTCTACACAGCACCACTGAGTCTGTTTTCATCTCATCCATAACAGTGTGTTTTGGATCTCTGTCTAATCATGATAAAACCGGTTACATCAAATAGTCAGGTCTGCCGAAAATATCATTGGTGCTAATTTGCCCTCCTTACAGGACCTGTACTATTCCCAGAGACATGAAAAGGGCAGGGAAAATCATCACTGACCCTTCACACCCAGGCCACCATCTTTTTGAACTATTACCATCAGCCAGGCATTATAGATTAATACGCACCAAAACAAGCAGATATAAGAACAGTTTTTCCCCACAGGCTATGAAGTTCATAAATGATTAACTCACCTTATTAGGTTGGGGTATTCTTTTGCCCAAGCCTCTGAGGATTCTGCAATATTGTTTACATATCATTAATACTTGTTTCTTTCAGAATTTATTTCAGTATTTCTTGTACTGAGTTGCACTTTGCACCTTGTATGTATATGTATAGTTATTTATTTGTCTTGTTCTTAATAGTTGCAAGTATGTAATTTCTCTTGTTCTTAATAGTTATATGTATGTCATTTTTGTAATTCATACTTGGAGAGCCACTGAAACTAGAGTCACATTCCTTGTATGAGTGCATACTTGGCCAATAAATGTAATAGTGATTCTGATTCTGATTTATGCTTACCCTCCACTTCCTCTGATTCCGAATTCCTACAGAAAGCAACCAGGATGAAGAGCTCACTCTTCCTCATTGCTCCCTACTGGCCTCGACAATTATGGTTTTCCTTCCTTTGGTGTCATCTTTATTATTCTCCATGGATACTGGACCCAGCTCCATATCTTCTCTCACACTCCTCAGGGATGTGCCATCCCAATATCCCAGCCCTCAAACTGAGCACATGATCTCTGCACTGCCAGTGATTGTCAGACAGCCCAGATTTTCTTCCCCAGTATGCACCATTATTTTATCCTCGCAAAAAGACCCCACCAAGAAGGTTTACAAGAGCAAATAAAAAAGATTTTCCCTTTGGGCTTTGAAAAATAATGTTGACCCTTTTTCTGTCCCATTTTCTGTTGTTCTTGAATTTCTGTCTATTCTTTTGAAAGCATGAGCTAGCTTTTCTGATTAAACTGCAGTTGGCAGCCATTTCAAACTTTCATACATGAGACAGAAATTATTCCTTGGCTTCTTCCAACTACGTAAAACCTTTCTAAAATAAAATGTTCGCCTTGGACTACCAATTAAGGATCCTTCACCTCCCTGGGATCTGACTGTAGTACTGCAAGGTCTGACTCAAAAACCATTTGAACCTTCAGCAAAAAATAATTTAATATTTCTGTCATGGAAAACAGCCTTCTTTGTAGCTATCACTTCTGCAGAAAGAATTTCTGAGCTCCAGGTTCTGTCATCAAAGGCTACCTACATTATTTTCCATAAAGACAGGGTTACTTTACAAACAAACCCTTCCTTTTTACCTAAAGTGGCTTCTGAGTCAAACATAAACCAGTCCATTCATTTACTGGTTTTCTTTCCAAATTTTTCAAACAAAGGAGAATACATGTTACATCTCCTAGAGGTGCACAGACAATTAAGGTTTTACCTACACAGAACAAAACAAATCAGAAGTTCAGATCAGCTATTTATTTCCATTTCACCAGAAAGATTGGGTTGTCTGATTTTTAAAGTTGCAGTAACTAAATGGATTACAGATTGCATTTCATGGATATATACTCTAAAGTCCACTCAATTAGATCCATGGACTCTTCATCTGCTTTTTGGTCAAAACCTCTAGTGATGATATTTGTGCAGCCACTTTGTCCAATGCTCATACCTTTGTTATGCATTACAAATTGGATCTAATATCCAGAAGCAGAGCTGCCTTCAGCTCAGCGGTTCTCGGAAATATTATTCCATTACGGCCACCCAAGAGCAATGTAGCTGGTGACTCAGTCCCATTCGTTGAGGAAGAATGAAAATGGCAACTTCAGGTTTAAAGGTTACGTACGTACCATAACTAGGCATCTTTGTTGTCCATTTTCATTCTTTATCAACCCCCCCACATCCACCCCCCTTTATAAAATATTCTGGAGCAACCTGTTGGATTATTTATTAGAACTTACAGTTCCAAGTTTGAGTCCTATTCTTTCTGCTGTCCCTTTCCTTAGCTAATCTATGGGGATTGCATGGCAACAAACTCAAACTAAGGCGGGTAGAGAGAGGAGTTTGAGAGCTGGATCCAAAGTCTATAGTATGCAGCTGAGTCAGATACGAGGATCAGGTCCATAGCCCATTCTTTGAGGAAGAATGAAAATGGACAACACAGATGCCTAGTTATGGTGATTATGTAACTTTTAATTTAAGTTACTTTATCCAGCCACAATACAGATGCTGCACAGAGGTGTAAAAGCTTCTGTCAACCCAAAAGAAGCCATGAAGGGTTTAGAGAGTGCTGCAGGTGTATGGGATTCTTTGACTCAGGCTACAGTCTTGAAGGGGCCAGGAGTGGATGAGTAACAGGTCCCATCTTGTGTTGAGCAAAGACTGAAAGACACTTCCACTTTGCAAGAGATGTAAGGTGCTTACTGACAGGAGGGACTTGGCACAATCACTTGCTGCAGAAAGAGGTTTGGGGACTTTAAGTATTGATAATACAGGAGGTGCATCCATGCAAGCCACCTCTTTTTTGTCCTGTCTTTTTAGATGTATAGAAAAGAGCAATATATATAATTTGAGTGCAGATATATTTGGATTCTTGGGATAATGGTGCAGTGGATTCATGAATAATTTTTGCTACTTAACCACTAGTATAGTATGCATGGGTCGGTGATTCGTTCATGTGTAATTTACTGTGGTTATATAGTTTGCACTTTCACACAACATATGGTATGGTTCAGCAAGGGGGGATGTGGAAGATACCATGCATACTGAAAGGGTGCAAGATGAAATTTGTCTAAGAGTTTTATGACATTTTGTGGGAAACGAGGCATGGGGACTTATATTAATCAAAGTTGCATTGTCTTTATTGAGTGAGCTTGAAGGCTTTTGCAATGTTAGCACTTCTACTGTAGGACTAATGGGAACACAATAAAAATGAAAAGAAAAAGTAAGCAGTTGGTTAAACTACGAGGTCTTAATTTAAGCATGCTTGACAGTAGTCAGATTTAACAGTTATTGTGAAATAATGGTTAGGGCGACATAGGACATGTTAGTTTGCTTATAACAGCAAATGTCGGATACTGGTTAATACTGAATGTACAGAATGGTTAAAAATATTCAAGTATTATTAAAGCCACTTTCCAAACATAAAAGTGAATTTGAAAAGCAGGGAGCAGGGAGCTGAAATGACTGGTGGTGGTGAGAGCTTCTGTTAATTCCCAGCCTGGGAACATATTTGAATGGACAGTGTAAAACTGAAGGACAGTGGTAACGGAAGGTGGTATGTCTTGTAAGCATAGTAGTTCTGTCCACTGAGTAACATGGAGAAAATAAATGGTCTGCATCCAAATAAGGCCTAAACCCCCCCTCCCCGGAAGCAAATAAAATATTTGTATATAGTTGTAGATCTATATTTAAGGATATGACTTTTTGTCTAGTAAAGGTAAGGTCAGCAGGGAAGGTGAAATACAAGTTTGTTCTTGGAGTAAATTCACGACTTTTGTATAATAATATTGCTAAAGGAAGGGAGCAAGAAAAAGCAGCTGGATCAATGTAAGTGTGAATAAGCAGACAGATGTCTTTAAAGATGGGGAATGCTGGGTGTGACTATGTGGACAGACAGACAGATGTCTTTGCGGATGGGGAATGTTGAGTGTGACTAAGCGAACAGACTGATGTCTTTAGGGATGGGGAATGTTGGGTGTGAATAACCAGACTGAAAGATGTCTTTGGGGATAGGGAATGCTGGGTGTGCCCACACAGAATAGTAGGGCTACCAAGAAGTTTAAGCACGCTTGCAATGTCTAGCCAGATGCATGGAGGGATCTTGGAAAATATGACTGAACTGTAAAGTATTAACATGGAACTTTAGTTAAGAGGGAAGGAATATTAAATGCTGTAAACAAAGTATGTGGAGGGTTAGTTTATAGCATTGCTGGAAACAGATCTAAATGACAAAGAGCACATCAGGTTAGAGGGTTAAGGTATGAGGATATTAGCAAAGCTGAATTTTAAGGGAGCAAGGAGACCTAGAGTCCTAGTATAAGCAGATAAGAGGATGAGGCTTAAGGGTGAGTGCTTGTTAGGGTCGATGGGGGTTGTTTAATGGCATGGAAAGGCATATATGCTTGCCAAATTCTTATAGTGATTTCAGTTTATGTTCTATATTGGATGAGAGTTAGTTGGGTTCTGAAGTTTGTGCAGTTTTTTGAGGAAATGTTTCTCCTAACATGAGACTGGAATATGGTTCTAAGCCTAAGAGATCTGACAGGTAGAAAGTAGTCTGACAAAATTTGAAAAGCAGTTGAAGTAGTTAATGGATATAATGGCACTGGTTGATATTGGGGATGTTATCTTGCTATTGAAAGCATGGGATAAATGTATCACAACCCAAAATGGAATAGCTAGTCAAGATTAGTCAGGATACAGATTAACAAGGAAAGCCAGAAATGGGTGATAAATGCAGATACAAGGCCACTGATGCAATAAACCATGAGAGTTTTTTATTGACTATGAACATAAACCAACAACATTTGAGGTTCTTCACTTACCTTTTGAAAATGGAAAGTTTTTTTCTGTTTGAGTCAAGGGGCAAGAAGAGGTTTAGGTTTTATTGAATGAAATACATGGTAATTTAGTGGAGGAGTGGGTACGCTTGAAGCAAGTTTTGAAGAGGGCTAAATCAGAATATATGAGGAATATAAAGCAGAAAGAGGACAAAGAAATAAGGACCCCATGGGAGCAGATTAGGCAACTGCAACTACATAAAGGAAGATAAACAAATAGTGAAGAAGAGAAGTTGAGGAGTGCCCTTGACATTAAAAGAGAAGATTATAGTATGTTAATGCAGAGTATAGCTGTGAAAGATCCTTATTTAACTAACAGGGTTTCAAATGTGAACAATGCAATGGTTTCTAAAAGAAGCTCATGGACCCATCATTTACATTATCTGAAGCATCAAATTCCAGTTTCTAACTTTCTAAAATGGAAAGACTTTGGTGTAGACAAAACATTCGGCTGAATCCAGGTTTCCCTTTCACTCCTTAGACCCCAAAACAATCTCTCACCACAGACACTTCAGATTTTGCTTGGGGTGCATTTTCCATGGGGGTAAAGGTACAACAGCTGTGGAGTCATTAAAACAAACCAAAGCACATTGATATAAATGAAATGTTGACTGTATTCCATGCCTTGAAATATCTTCATCACCTATGGTCACCAAGACCTCTAGAAATGATTACAGACAATACCACAGTTATGGTATATAAATGAGTAGGGTGGTACAAGGTCATATCACTTTTGCAGGCTGGCAGTGATAGCTTGGGAGATAGCTCTACAGCATTCCTTAACCCTCCAAGCATCTTGTATTCCATCTGAGCAAAACATAGTGGCAGACAAAGCTGATGCCTCCTTTCAAAATAGACAACTAAGCAAATTCTGCAACATGGTATCTTTCAAACAAGTCTAGAAAACAGACAGATTTTAACCCATGGGAGTGAATGTTCCTTTATGCATTTCCACCCTTTCAACTGATATCCAGGATAATTCTGAAGATTCAGGAAGATTACTCGGAAATCATTGTGATGACTCTGTTTTGACCCAGGCAAGATTCATCTCCCTTCTTATGGACTTGGCCAAGGGCAGGTACCACAAGTTTCCTCACAGACTGGATCTACTCACACAAGATGTGGAGTTTGATAAGCCCAAATCTCAATCAGCTTCAACTAACTGACTGGATGATTCAGTTCTATTACCTTTTACTCACTTATTTCATGAGGATATACAGCAGGTACGAAAGAAGACAAGAAAGCCTACTGCTAGAAAATCTTATATTGGTAAGTGGAAGCAACTGTCTAGTCAGTGCCAAGCCATTAACCAAGGTCCATCAGGAAACGTACTGCTAGAAAATCTTATATTAATAAGTGGAAACAACTGTCTAGTCAGTGCCAAGCCATTAACCGAGCTCCATCAGGGACTTTGTGCCACTGATGCTCAAATACTTGTGTGAATTACTTTCCTTTGGCCTCTCTTTTTCCTCTATGAAGGTTCATCTTGCTGCCATTTCAGCAAGTTTTCTCATAGATCCTCCTCTTTCTTCTCTGTTGGGGGTAAAACAGTTTCTAAAAGGAGTTTTACATCTAAGACCTCCTCATAAACCGGTTTCTCCTCCTTGGGATCCTCCCAACTTTGTGTTGGAGAAAATAGCTGTCACCTTTTGAACCTGCTCATTGAGCTGATGTAACATTCTTGACTTAAATCTGTACTCATGATTACTCTGACATCTTCAAGAAGAATAGCTTGAGTTGGAGGCTTTCTGGGTGAAACCTACCTCTTATTCCTCAGAAATAGGGTCACATTAAGAACTAATAATTCTTTTATGCCCAAAGTGGTTTAAGAGTTTACTTTGAATTAAGTCATTAATCTCCCAATTTTGTATGCAGAACTTAAAATCTAGGAAAAAAGGGTTCTGCATAGTTTGGACATGCATAGGTAGCTTAGGTACTATCTTGACAAACCTAAGTCATTTAGAAATGTTTTTTTAGCTCTTTATTTCTTATCAAGGGAAAAAAAGTGACATCCTGTGTCTAAACAGACAATTTTCATGTGGTTGTCCTAAGCCATTGCTTTTTTATTCCCACCATAGCAAATCCATTCCTAGCATTATCAAGCAAAGCACATTCTACTAGAGCTTTGTCTTCTTTGATGGCATACTGGAAAGGGATGGACTCTAGAAGCATTCTAGAGGCAGCTATACAGTTCTCCATGCATACCTTTACAAAGCATTACAAACTGGGTTCCTTTTCAAGGTCCAGGGTGAGCTTTGTAGAACCGTTCTACCAGAACTGCTGGATCCATATCCTTCCTTCCTTCTCCCAGATTGGATAAACTTTAGTAATTAACTAATATAACATAAAGGTTACTGCAGCAGTAGGAATGCTAAACATAGTACAGCTATGTAAGTTATACTTATCCATAACAGAAGATGTTCAAATTCCTTGCTGCTGCAATAGCTACATCCACCCTCCACCCCTCTACTCCTGTATATATTGGTAGTTGGAATGTAAAGTAGGAATGTTTGTATTTCTACTTTATATGTTTCTTTATTGTTATTTTTTGGTTCAGGATTTTTAGGCTCTTCCCTCCCTCTCTCTCGCTACATATGGGCAAGAATGTCCTTAAGAAATTTTCACATTAAATGCTGACTTTCCTCCACTGGGCTAGCCAGTCAGCAGTTAGAGTGAAGATGTGTGGGGGAGCGGAGCTTTGTGAAGCTGGCCCATTGTTTCCTTGGCAGGGAAATAACACAGATACCTTAAAGGTTACTGCAGCAGTGATGAATACATACTGTGTATCTACTGCTATGAGTAATTGCAACTTGTAGAACTGTACTGGCACTGATGGAGTAGTGGTATATTAATCTGCCTATAGTGTAAAAGGTCCTGGGTTCAAGTCTTGGCAGTGCTGGCTATTTTTGGGTTGGGAGGGTGGCCTAATGGTTAAGGTGTTTGCCTTGCAAACACAAGGTGCAGGGTTTGAGTCTCACAAGGGATAATTGGCTAAGCTTAAAATAGCTCGCAAGGGCAGTTAGCTTAGTACTAATCTATGAACCTATGTACTTTCGTGTGGAGAAAGCATTTAATAGGGTTGAATGGGAGTTTCTTTGTGCAGTTATGTGACATATGACATTTCCTAACTACTGTGTAGCATTACTTATTAAATTATATCATGCATCCTTTGCATGGATAAAAATAGGGGTAAGTTATCTTTCAGTTTATTGCCTAGGGTTATGTGTTTAGACTATCCATTGTCTCTTTTATTGTTCACATTATATCTTGACCACTGATCATGAAACTGAGATTAGCTTCTATCTCAAGCTACTTTTGTAGATGACAGGAGACATAGGCTATCCTCATATTGTGATGACTTTCTTCTTCTCTGTCATACTAACCCCAAGAATAATGTTTCTTCGTTATTGCAGATTCTTCAACAATTGAGTGGCATGCCTGGTCACAAAATAAATATGATTAAAACTGAAATAGTGAACATACATTTTCCCCATCCTCTTCTCTGGTTACTAAATTTCCCTTTATTATTAATGAGCCTAGGATGACATATTCAGATTACAAATGCACTCTCTAATTCAGTGGAATCAACTGGTACTAATTATTACAGAAGATTAAGGAACACCTTAATGGATGGAGGCCATTACATCTGGACACTTCTCAGAAGGTGCAGGCAATGGGGTGGTTTTGTCCTTTTATTAGTTCTTTATGTGGAACAAACTCTTTAATTGTATATCCTAAGTACTGGACTATTATCTGAAGTTTGGTGTTGAACTTATTTAGACACAATGTCATCCTAGGAGTCGAGCAAAGATCCTTTCCTTGCTATCTCCATTGAGAGGTATTGGGATGCTGGGCTTTGACTTGTACTCCAAGAAAACTAAGGGAAAGATTTTATAGGGCTAAAAAATGATGCTTATTACTTACACTGGAAGGAACTAATGTTGTACAAGGTAGATGGGATTAGTTGTCTATTGTATTAGCATGAATGAAATACATGGTCCTAGAGATAAATCCAAAATTACTTTGGGGGTAGTAAAGACATTTTTTACTGCATTGAATGAAATAAAAAACTTTTCTTGGATGTCTGGAATCTGCCCCATTTCCCTTACAGGAAATTAAACTATCAAGCTCCTAGTATCTTAAAATATTTAAGGATAGGTAATAGGTTCATAGTTAAGTACTAGGCAAGCTGTTTGCAGGCCATTTAAGCCTAGCCAAAAATTTCTATTCAGAATTTCTCACTAGCTTCAATGAAGGCAAGACAAAATAGACTGGGGTAGAATATGAGGCTGCCAAGCCAATTATGTAGGTTTATCTTGCAGGTGGCAATGGTGCTACTGTGCTTGACATGTAGTGAAAGTTTGTTCCAGAGGGGGGGGGTGTTGGGATATGAATTTATCACACCAATGTGTCTTATTTATCTGCTGATGAAGGTTTAGCTCTTTTAACTGAGTATTTGAGGTAGGATTAGTTCTGCAAAGGAATAGAATTTCACATAGGGTTGGATTTTCATGGCACAAGAGGCTAGATATTTCCATGGAGGAGTCTGTAAGAGACTGAGTTCAGAAAAAGGGCTGCCAGTCTCTACTGATAATTTAACATCTTTTTAGTTGTGAATTTCTAAGGTCTCTTAAGTTGTGTGATATGTTTACATACATGCATATTAAAAGTCATATCATATTCAGTAATGGGTTGATAAGATATGAGTAAAGGGGAAGTAAGACCTCTTTTTGATCTAGTCGATATGTCATATTTTGAAATATTGGGAACAATTCTTTAAATAGGGGTCATTGTTCACTTGTGCAGAGTTTACAAATTCTTTAACATAAGGACTCAGTTTGAACTTTATACCACAGCCTTACCAAAAGCTTTACAGTACTCCTACAGAACCCCCCCACACACAATTAATATTATATACACTGGGTTGCAGGCATTCTCAATTCTCTAATGAAGGGAAGATGTACACATTGTATAATTTCATTTTGGGCCTGGGGGTATCTGCAATGGATAAATAAAGAATCCTTTGGGAAAAGGAGTTTGTTTGGCATATCAGAACTAGTGTGGTTAAATATAAATGTTACTCCCGTATATGCTACTAATTCCAGAAATTATGGATTCTTTTGCTGCCAGTGTCTTTGCAGATTATTTTATAGTAGCCCAACGTTTTAGGATATTTAAGAGTTCTGTACTTATTTATTGGAGATGTGATACTAGTCTTGTTGATTATTGTGATTGATTGTTTATTTTGAGACTGCCCTAAGTTTCATTTAGTCAGCATCTACAGAATATAATTACCCAAATATTGAAACAGCCCATTCCTTTTCATTGAGGCCTAGATGTCATCATAAGTGATACACAGCCTACAGATTATTATGACTCCTAAGGTAAATGTAAATGTTTTCCCTGATGCATTGATGGAATTAGTTTGGCTTGGAATGGTCATAGTAGGATATGTTTATGCTGTTTTACTTTTCTTCTATTTGAATCTTAAGTTATTTTTCTTCTTCTTTTGAATCGCCACAGCAGAACAGTGGTCGCAGAATGATTGGCAGTGGAGTTTTACGGTGTCGAGTTGCCAGCTCGGCGCCCAACCTTCCACAGAAGGCATGCACACATTCACACCTAGGGCCAATTTAGAGTGTCCAATCCCCCTTCACCATGTCTTTGGGATGTGGGAGGAAACTGGAGCACCCGAAGGAAACCCATGCGACCACAGGGAGGACATGCAGACTCTGCACAGAAGGCACCCCAGCTGAGAATCGAACCAGAGAACAACTTGCTGTGAGGTGGCAATGCTAACCACTGCACCACTGAAGCCGCCCTTGAATCTTAAGTTATTAATTTGTATTATTAGCAAAAACGTGTATAACTTGGAAATGAAAGCAGTGCGATCTTCCACAACTTTAATAATTGCGCATTCTTATGTCTGATCTCAAGAAACTATAACTGACATCTTGCTCTTGGTATAATATTGTAAAGGATGTTATTAAGGGAAAATGGGAAATAATAGAAACTTGGTTTATCAAAAAGAAGGTTTAGATATAGTAAGTGGGACAGAGCCTGCTAATTACTGTATTATGATCCCTAAAGTAAATTTAGAATGTTTTCCCTGACACATTGAGGGGATTAGTTTGGCTTGGAATAATTATTGTATTTTAACTTGCACATTTATTTATTTATTTATTTATTTATTACCGGTGTAGTGCACTGATGAATATTGACCAAATTCAAGCTCAGCCCAGTTGAAATACAAAACATTTCACAAACAAAAATACAGACATGTAAGCAATAACAGAATAGTTCAGACTAATTACATTGGAAAAAAAAAACTGTGTATATACATTCCAGTGAGCAAGCACAGTGCAATATACAATCAAGCAAAGTGTAATATGTAATATATATGTTGTTTCAAAGTGGATTAATCTTCAGTGAATCTTGAGAGAGGAGGAGGGACTTTGGAAGGAGATAGGTTAGGTGATCTGTCATGTGTTGAAGCAGGACCATTTGCTTTGAGTGAAGAAGTGCTTTTTGTGTTGCATTCTGAATTTGGAATAAGTATTGATGTCCTTAATGCTGATGGGGAGAGCTTCCCAAAGAGCAGGTGCCTAAGAGGAGAAGGCATGTACAGTGTTGTGGAGTTTGATTCTAGGGGTAATGAGAGTTGATATGGCTTGTGAGTAGCATCTCAGGTTGTATGTAGGAGTTTATTTCTTTTTTTATGAAGTCTAGCTGCAAGGGGAACAAATGTGGGGAGATGGAGTAGTTTGTAGAGTTGGGATCCTAAAAGTAGGTTAGATCTTTGTTTCATGGGTAGCCATTTGGCTTTTTCTAGGGTGATACGGTAATGCTGTCAGAGAGGGGAGTTTGTAATGAATTGGCAGATGGTGTTAGAAATAGTCTAGAGTGTGGCAGTATTTTTCTTGGAGGCAGAATTAAAATTGGGAGCCCAGATTCTAGTTGAAAAAAAGAGAACTCTTTTCCAAAGGCTGCTTTGGCCAGTTGGAATGGAAAAGTGGGATCTTTTTGGCCCAGAAGAGGAGGGAGTTTATTTTGGCTTTCACTTTGTCCATGTGGAAATGGAAGTTTAGTGACAGATCAAGAAATAGTCCTAGGTATTTGAAGGTGTAGGTTGTGTCTATGTAATGGTTGTGTAGGTCAAAGATAGTTAGGGTTGAGTTCTTGGTGAGTTTTCTCCGGAGTTCCAGACAGCATAGTTTTGATCTTGGTGGGGTTGAGAAGTAGTTTATGGTTTGAGTTATTAGTGGAGCTCATGTAAGTCTGACTGGAGTTGGCACTGAATATTGGTGTGAGAGTGACCTGATCAGTGAATGACCATGTCATCAGCATAGAGGATAAGTGGGAGATGGGGGAGGTCACAAGGAAGTCTATTAATGAATGTGGGGAAGGGGGGGGGGTGCAAGAATGGACTCTTGTGGTACACCTTTGGTAATAAGTACAGATTCTGATTGGAAGGATCTTATTTTAACTCTGACGTATCTGTCAGTCCATAAGTTTTTAAACCAGGGAGTGGTGTCTGGACTGATATCAATTTTACTTGGTTTATTTTGGAAAATATAGTGCCAGTGAGGTCAACTGCCTTTGTCAGGTCTATAACTAGGTTACCCTTAAGGAGGCCACTATTAGAGTTTAGCAAGATGTCATCAGTTAGGGACCAAGGTGCTGTCATAGTACTTTGTCCAGGCCAGACTCCATGTTATTTGGAGAGAGCAGGTGGATATAGTGGGAGAGTTGGTTATAGATTATCATTTTGAGAAGTTTGCCCAGAGTTGGGAGAATGGATATTGGATGGAAGTGAGAGGTATCTTTTGGGCTGGTTTGCTGTGGGAAGGGTTTAATGAGAGCAGTTTTCCAAATCGTATATTGCCTCCAATCAAGTTAGATGTGTTACTCACTTACCATCATTTGTATTGTTGGATATTTGTTTGTTTCTTTTGGTTTAATAGTTGTTTTATAATTAAGTTGCTACAATCTGAAATTATTGGCTTGTTCTGATGGGGGTAGTACGTTACATAGTACTCATTTTCATGTTTGTATCATTTTTCAAGTGGGATCTTGCAGTTCAATAAACTTGGTTTTAAAGATGTTGTTTTGTTCTTAGGCCTGCAAAATTTAATATTTTATGCTGAGCCGTGTTACCTGAGTCACCATGGAGTCACAAATTGAACTTGCTATATAGTAGTCTATACAACTAAGGCTTGACTTGAACCAGCCATTGCAAAATGGAGGTTTTCCAAATATTGCTGCTAGACACACCTCAAATCAATGTGTTAGTTATGCATGCACATATGTCAGAGCAACAATATGCCATATGTTTGTTGTATACCAATCGAAACATTAAATGCTTGCACCTTTTTATTTACACTGTTGACCAAGTGGAAGTAAAAAAGAAGCATAAATTCAGTCTGGTCACATGGGAAAGAGCTGTTATCAAAACTGTCCCTTCCAGCTGGAACTTCTTTCCTGACCATATCAAAAATGGAATTATCTAGCCACATTTAAGGCAAAACATTAAAAAAAATCACTTCTCAATATTGTAGAAATGCAGCTGCTGTAAAGGTGATGTTAAGTATACAGATTCAATCAGTGCCTTCTGTTTTACTGAATTTAGTATATATCCTGGGCACTATAAGTGCACAGATATTTCCTATGAATGTATATCCTTAATCCTTAAAATACATTCTCTTTCAAGTTGTAGATAAACTATCTTTATCTGGGCAACTATTTGTGTTGGCTTTCGGGTCTACTTCACGTTGTCGTAAGCTGACAATATCGAGTCTAATATTGTCGGCACCACAATATCGAAAGTGAAGAACATTGTGCAAGTAAACGGAAATCTCCATAAGGGGAGATTTGCGTTTACCTCAATGTAGTGTGGTCTCGGAGTTGGTATATTTAAGTAGGAGGGGTGTGCCTATGCCATTTAGCTTTTTTTTTTATTTGTTTTTTTTTACGTTATTCTATGTTTTACTTAATCGATCAATAAAGTTCGACCTTTACTGATTCGATTAAGTAAACCTTCGATAACATGATATAGATGCGCCTGAAGAACCTCCCATGCCCTCAGCCATTTAGCTCAAGAATTCAGAACAAAGATCCAAAATCAAGGACAGATTTTAAAATTTGCTCTTGTACACTTAGAAAGTTACTAGTTTAACACGTTTTGCATTAGTAAGCATTTTCTATAAGATGTAAAGTCCAAAAACTCACATATCTGTTATTATCTAGTGATTTGAAATTGTCAGAAGCCCAAAGTTTGAGGATCAGACCAAAAATAGGAGGCAAAATCTGAGACAGCTGAGAGGTATGCATTCTGTGCACGCACATGCACACATACATGACTAACAATTACAGCCTTGTATGGCTGTGTACATCTTAAATGTCTGCTTGTGGTCAGGTGAAAGTATAAACGTAAATAATGACTTAGAAATGTACTTCAGCTTGTTGTCAAAAACTACCCAGTACATTCATTGCAACAACCCCCAGCATCTTAGCTCATGAATCACAAAGACCCAAACTCAGGGACAGATTTTTAAACATTGCTCTTACATACTTGAAAGTTGCTAGAATACAGGCTTTGCAATTGCAAATGTTTTCTTAACAGCCATGAGGTCTGCCATTAGTTAATGACTGCAATCCACAATTAGCCAGAACACACACATTTATGAGGACTGTATCTTTCCATGTTTTTATTCAAGAAAATAAAAATAACTTTGTTTCGCAAATTAACTTTAAAAGTTAATAGAACAATAGGCGTTGACATGGCATGCATTTTCTGAACAATTTTAAGTATGCCAGACTGTAATATGCTAAAAGCAAGGCTTGCTTTTAGCTTTTTTATATTTCTTAAAAATGGTCTGTTAAAACACATTCCTTAATTGCTCTGTACCATCTCATGTACTCTTGCTTATTTTATATCCTTAGAATACTCTATCAGGACATTTCCCACAAACATTTTGCTTACTATTTAGTTTTTGCCTTGTTTTTATTTTTAACTTGTGTTGTGTATAAATTACAAACTGTTGTTTTTCATTTTTGTACTTAGTATAAACTACAAACTATTGATTTTCTATTGTTAATCTGTACAAGGAGCTTTTCTCCCTGGGCCTCTTTTGAAAACAGACTCATTTTTGGCCCAGTGGACTATCCCGGTAAACAAACTGTAAAACAAGTAGATAAGAAATAAATATGTATATATTTGATCATGTATAATTGTGGTATTCAGATTTTGTTTTATTTATGGCGGGGATTGTGGCTGAAAAGGGATCTAAGATTAGCTTGCCTATCTGGTTATCAAATAAATGAAAAGTGTCTTACCCTTCAACAGTACTGCAGTACAGCTCTACAGTCTCATTCCTACCTCTGAGCCCTATAATCTTTCTAATGTATATCTGGGTGGAACTGAGTCAATTGGTGCTGTCCAGATAGGCCACACCTGCTAGTAGTCCCCTGTTATGATTTCAGGCAAGCCACTTGTCAAACTGTATTGCTGAATGGGGGTTAACTGACATGCTTGCCAAAGGATATAGTTATACATTGTTTGGCATTTAGTTTTAGACCATGGTTTTGAGACCAGCTATTTTTTTGGAAAGGCCATCTTGGAGGATTTTGGTGTCCTTTGTGGAGATTATGATGACACCTAGTTTATAGTCCCCTGCAAACTTCATCAGCCATAAAGCCTTAACATTTGGTTTGATCTTTGAGAAGTAAATAGCTAAGACAGTGCCCCAAGGACTGAACTGTGGGGTACACTGATATTGCCAAGTCTTTTGCAGGAGGTAGAGCCAGTTTGCTATCCAGTGTGCTACATGGAGATTTACATTTAGCTGGGGATGGTGTGAAATGCCTTTGTGAGATCTAGATATGTGGTATGTAGTAGTATGTACTGGTTTTCCCTCATCCATTGCTTTATTAAAGTTCTAGAAGTCAGCCAGGTTAGGTAGGTAGGTTATGCCCATGACTAATCCTAACTGGCTTTAGTCAAGAGATTGTGGGTTACCTATGTCATTTTGTATTAATTCCATAATAATGTTTTTCATGGCCTTACATGTGAGGCTGGTTAAGATTATAGGTCTATAATTACCCAGGTCTATTGATGCCCCACCGTTGTGCAGGTGGATGGGTGTTGCTGTTTTGCAGTAGCCCGGCATTAAGCCTGTTTGGAGACAGGCACTGAACAACCTCTGTACAGGGTCTGACTGGTCATGATTCAGGCTGACTAGCAGACAATCCTGGTATGTTATTTGTCAACTTGGAATTAGTGTTCCTGGCCTCGGATAGTGCCTTGAGGACTTGTTCTTGGGAGATTGTAGGTTGGGTGTAGATGCAGGTATGTGATCTGAGAATACAGGAGGGGAGAGAGAAACAGAGATGAAGTTTGAACTATGTTTGTCTGCTGGAAGATTGGCTATGTCCTTTGAGTATTGAGTACAAGTATGTTATATCATAGTGCTGGGCATTATTTTTACGATTTCTAACACAGTTAAAGAATGGTTTGTTGATGTTCATCATACCAGTCAGTGCTGCAGTAGCCTTAGCTGTATGGGTCATATCCTGCTAGGGATATAATAGCTGGCCAGCTTCTAAAGCTTTAGGGCACTTTCCACATGCCCAAACTGTCAAGCAGCTTGAGCTAAGCTGACTAAAAGATAAGTCTGAATGTGAAGCCCCCCCACCCCCCACCCCCCGAGTTTTACTGCCACTGAGGAGTACACTGCTCTGTGGCTTTCGAGGACCAACAGTCAGCTTGTGCTTTTTGCTGGGCAGATAAGTTTTGTCTGGGGAAAACCTTCCATTTTCTCAGTTTGGTGATATTTTATTACTTTTCTCTTCAGGAAAGTTATTCTAAAGCTGTCGCTAGACTAACATGCTTTTAAACGTAGCACTCATTTTCCTATCAGTTTAAATGTAAAGTAACTGAAAACATTTTTTCCTGTCGATAAATGGTTTATTTTTCCTTTGTGGGGCTGGCACAGTGTTTTCAAATACTTTTTACTGTGGTTTTCTGTAAAAAAGTAACTTTTGTGTATTGGTTGGGATTTCTGGCAATTGCTGCTTGTCTTCCATGGGAAAGAAGCACCATTTTTCGACTTGACCATGGAAGAAACCATCAGTTCCATGGTTGGTTGTTTTTCCAACCACAAAAAGAAAACCATTAAGGACAGTCCAAGTCTGAGTGACTATTCAAGAGATCTTGTGAGGCTCCCTCCAGCCCTAGCCCTTTTCTCTTCCAGAAAGTCTGAACATCCATTTTTCTCTTTGCCAACAGATTGTTTCAGATGAATGGGTTCTGAAAATCATTCATCAGTATCAGATTCTTTTCTTTCCACCTGTTCTTCATCACATGCTGTCCCAAGGAGTGATAGAACCAGTTCCTTCATTCTAGGTAGGGAAGGGCATTTTTTCAAGGATTTTCCTAGTGCCAAAGAAAGAAAATGGTTGGAGGCCAGTTCTGGATCTTTCTTTCCCAAACCTGTCTGCGATAGTTCCCAAATTCAGATTGTTGTCACTTCACAACCTTTTAACTCCTCTTCCTCCTTCACATTTTCTGTTAACACTGCACTTAAAAGATGTGTATCATCAAAACTATTCATCCAAACTTCAGACGTTTCTTAAGGTTTTGTGTGTCTGTGTCACATTATTAGCTCTCTGCCTTACCTTCTGGGCTATCCACTGCACCAGGAGCATCCACAAAGTGTCTAGCCCCAGTTATAGCATATTGCAGGCTACAGGGTATCTGCATTTTGCCATATTTAGATGACTTGCTCATCTTTGGAGACTCTCTTTCAAAATGTCAGGAATCTCTTTCTTGGGTGAGTGATCTCTTACAAAAGCTGGGATTCTAAGAGAACATTCAAAAGTCTTTTTTGACTCCCTCACAAAGAATTATGTTCCTGGGTTGTCAAATAGACACCTCAGTTCAAAGAACTTTAAAGGAAAAATATATCTTTTGATTTTTTCACTGAGGGAATACCTCAGGATTTGGGGTTTCATGGCATCTGTGATTCTTATGATACCCCTGGCAAGATTCCACATGAGAAAGATAGAGTGGTATCTGAAATCTCTTTCATCCCAGCATCAACACACTTTATCTTATGAAATCCCAGTGGTGGGTGCTGTCAGAAGAGAAATCTTTTGGTAGAGACAACAGATATCCTTAAATCCAGATATCTCCTTCTCTCTCCTGCTTCAAAGCCGTCATCACATTCGCTTTGGACTTTCAAGAGGGATAGAAGTGCAGGGCAACGATAGGTGCAGGCACATAAATATCAAAGAAATGTTTGTCCTGATCTAGGCAGTCAAATTTCTGAATCATCTTGGTCACCGAGATCTCTTCCAAGTGATTACAGACAGTACCACATTCCAGTGGTGCATCAGTAAGTAAGGGGGAACCAGATCACACCCCCTTTGTTGACTTGCCATGTCAGCTTGGGATATAGTTTCACAGCACAGTCTTACTTTACAGCCATCCTGCATTCCATCAGTGCAAGACAAGCTGAGCAGAAGCAGGGTGGACCCTCACAAATGGAAACTAGATCAGGGGGTCTTTCGAGATTCGATCCATACACAGGGAGTTCTTCAAGCAGACCTCTTTGCCTCCTCTCTGAACAATCAACTGGCAAGATTCTGTTCCAGGACATCATGCAAAAATACCCAGAATATATATGCCTTTGCAATCTTCCTGTATGCTTTTCCACCATTTCTACTAATATCTAGGATACATCTGAAGATTCAGAAGGAATCCCTCAGAATCATTGTGATGACTTCCTTCTGGCTCAGACAAGTGTGCTTCTGCCTTCTTTTGGAAATGGACAGGGGCAGTTGCCACAAGCTTCCTCACAGACTGGATCTACTCACACAAGAATAGGGGTGTTTGATACACCCCAACATCAATCATCTTAATTTGACTGCCTGGATGATGGGATCTTAATTCCTTTTAGACTCCTGTTTACTGAGGATGTGCAGCAGGTACTAAATGAGGCAAGAAAGCCTCCTACTAAAAAATCATATATCAACAAATGGAAAATGTCTTCTAGTTGGTGCCAACAACATAACCAGTACCCATTTGGGGCTAGTTCTCTGGTTTTACAATGTCTGTGTAAGTTACTGTCCTATGACCTTTCTTACTCCTCCATCAAGGTTCATATATTGGCCATTCCAGCATGTCTGCCCATGGATCCTCCTATTTCAATGCAGTCTGTTTTCAAAATGTTCTTGAAAGGGTTTTTGCATGCTTTTACAAAGCAGTATAAACGTGAAGAATTCTCTAGGTCCAGATCAAGCTTTGCTAGGACCATTTTATTTATTTATTTAACACTTGTTTCCCTGGAAAGTCTGACATGGAGTGAAGCCAATTTTTAGTGGAGGCCCAGGGACAAACGCTCAAGATGCATGTCTTTGTGACATGGTAGGAAACAAGAGCACCCAGAGGAAACCCACACAAATGCAGGAAGGACATGTAGACTCTGCAGAGAAGGTACCTCAGCTGAGAATTGAACTGGAGAACCTGTTGCTATGAGGCAACAATGCTACTGCTGCACCACAGCCCCGTCCATTTTTAAGAGGCTCCTGGATTTTCTCTTTCCATCTCCCAAACAGTTTGCTAATATAATCTCCCCTTACAGCTAAGGCTACTGCAGCAGTGATCCATCTGGTGAACATAATTAAGTTGTGTAAGTTGAACTTACCATAACAGTACATACTCGAATGATCATGGCTGCAGTAGCTGCTCCATCTCTCACCCCCCCTTGTTCTTGGTGTGTTTTTATGCCAAGGTATTGACTGTTTTTGTTCCTAGCATTGTCCTTTCAGTATTCAGACTCCCTCTCTCTGCTGACAGGAAAGCTCTGAAGGGCTTTGCACCCAAATTTGTCTTTTAGTTAGCTCAGCTCAAGGTGTTTGACAGTTTTGAGTACATGGAAGGTACCCTGAAGCTTTGAAAGCTGGACAGCTGTTATATCCTTGACAGGATATAACCTATATAAATAACTAGGGCTACTGCAGCAGTAATCATTCAAACATCTACTGTTATGGTAAGTTCACCTTACACAACTGTGTTTTACCCTTCCCTTGGGTGGCTGTTGTTACGTTATGTCTGGCTTTGAATGATTTCATCAGGGTCCGGAGTTCCTTGTTAAGTTTAGCAAGAGTGTTATTGACATCTTAAGAGCTAGACTTACTTTTGCATGCACTGAGTTTTTTATTTATTATAGAGATTGCTTATATTGGGGTTTAACAATATTTTATTTACTTCTGAGGGATACAGATGCATCTCTGGAGCTATTTTGAATTTAGCTAGGTCATCACTCAGTTTTAGAAGATTTTTTTAAGCACCTTTATTGAATTATTACTTATGATATAGGCAAATTTACATTTATATAAAAGCAATCAAACTGTATTAACAAGTTCACGTTTACAAACATTATAATTCACATATATTGCTATATATAATATAACCTAAGCAACATTACTTAAATTATTCAATTCCTGCCCCCTTTTTTAAACAAGAAATTTTGTTATTAAAACATCCCTTACGATATAAGCAATCATACATTTATATAAATTAAAACAAACCAGACCAACACAATCCTAATTGCATGAATTTTACATCGCAAACCATACTGACACACACCCAGTTGCAAACATCATATATCACTTATAATTTACCCAGTCATTTTCAGTCGAACATTACATAGCTCATTTAAGTCGTACCTTCTTTTAATCCTCATTCCTCCCCTGTATGTATTGATTTCCTATGTAGGTTGTTCCTACCATTTTCTAAAGATCCCAATTCCAGTCGTTTTATCTCTGTTACTGTATTCACTACGTCTAGTAAAGATGGTTTACACTTTCATTTCCATTTTCTTTTAATTGCTTTTTTTGGCCACCACCGTAATCAGAAACAGCAAGGTCTTACCATGTGTTGGCAATTCCAATTCTGTATCATAGCAAAGAAAAGTCATCTACCCGGTCACACCAATCTGCCCACCCAGCATCGCCAACAGTGCATCCCACAGGGAATCCTTAAAGTCTGCCAACTCACCGTACTCCCGGAAAACATGTTCTCAATTACCTCTTTCTTCTCTGTCACATCTCCAACATTTCTGCCTTCCTGAGGAAAAATCGACTTGGGGTATAAAAATATCTATGTAAACATTTCCAAGCAAAAATCCTTAATCTTCTAGATTAGTAATGAGAATTTGGGAGACATACATATAGCCTTTCATTTTTTTCTTTGTGAATTGCTTTTCCAGTCTCTCGTCCCAATCCTTCTAACCTCCTCTGATTTTTATAGTTATTATGCCATATTTTATATGCTGTACTAATTATTCCTTTTTTAATGGCAGCTTCTGTTCTGGATTCTACTCAAAACTCTACCTGTACTGGTCTTTCGCTTAGGACTCCATATTTCTTTCTCTTTGGTATACTCTGAATACTGACACACTGAAAGATGATTTTGGCTTCAGTCTTAAGGTGATGAGTAATTTGTGGTCCAATTTGACCAGGAGGTAAATTACAATTTGTGGGGAGCAAAGCTGCAACATATTGGCAAAGACCAAGTCCAGGATTTTATCGCCCCTGATTAGGGTATGCCCTAACTGGTCTAGAGAGTTTACATTGGTGAAGTCCAGACATTTCTGGGTATACATGTTTGAGAATGTGTAAGTCTCCCATTTAATGGAGGGGTAGTTGAAGTTTCCTATGAGAATGGTGTTTGGCTAAATGCATAGGGACTCCACACTGGTTAGGTAGGAGATGTGGGCTGAGGGGGGCATGGGGGGAGGATTCTCTAGTTAGCTGTGATATAATAAGTTGGAAGTGAAGGAGGTACAGGCCATTATCCTCTCTTAATGAGACTGAAGGTGAATTTTTTTAAGAATATGGAAACATAAATGTCTTTAGTACTTTCATCTAATGCAGTGTATCTGACAGTTTATAGGTATTGAAACTCTACATTGATCTAGTGATGTCACACTGGTCTTAAACCAGGTCATTATGACATTGCATGTATCAGTGTTTTCCAGGGTAAGGAGTGCTTTTAGGTAGTGGAGCTTTTGTAAAAGCTCCTAGCATTCAGAAGCAATACCTTTATGCTATCCAGATTCTGTTTTCTCATGTAGGAAGCTTTAGAAGACTAATGTTGCCTAAAAATGACACTATGGAATGAACAAGAATTTAGCCAATATACAAAAAGCCTTGGGGAATAGGTGCAGGTCAACACTGGCAAAACAGGATTGTTTACCATCTCCTCTCAATCTAATACATAATGTGTCTCCTTAGAATGATACCAGAAGTTAAAGCAGTTGTTGATATCAGTAATTTTTTGTTTGTCTTGCGGCATCATTCTTTTTGATGGTAGAATGCTGCTCAAGCCTAGGTTCATACATGCCTCAGACACATATTCTGAAATCTCCTTCATGTCTGTCTTCATACAGTCCAGGAAGGTAGGTCTCAAGTCATTTACACTGACTTGCAGAATGACATGCCATAAATGCACTTGTGATGTTACAGCTTGAGTACGTGTGATGTGATGAATCCTTGCACTTGATAGGTAAATGACCATGACCCTGTCCATGGGAACCTGGGGAGTGATGCATCGGGTGCTGTCACTATGAAGTCACCTATGACTAGGATTTTGGAACGTATGATGGTCTGCCTTATGGACTTTTGAAATGAATCCGTGTGACTGTTAGATGTATGTTTTATTAGGGTCTATATTAGAATATCGAAGTTTCAAAACTTCGAATGTTCTAATATCGACCCCTATTCAGAGAAAGCTGAAAACATCGAACATCCTAGGGAAAAGATTCGCTGTTCCAAAACACATACACACAACCACACCAAACAAACAGCAATCCACACACATACACCTAAAATCTTACACCTAACCCTACACTAAACTATACACACACCACTAACTATCCACTTACCTTAACCCAAACCCTAACCCTAAGGTCCGTCACTATCGCACACTCACCTCACCGGCGCCCTATCCCTAGCTCACCTACCCCGCCCTAACCCTCATGTCCACACAATCGCACACTTACCTGACCCGCGCCCTAACCCTAACTCACCTAACCCACCCTAACCCTCACGTCCACACAGTCACACACATACCTAACCCGCTCCCTAACCCTAACTCACCTGACCCGCCCTAACCCTCATATCCACACAATCGCACACATACCTAACCCACACCCTAACCATAACTAACCTAACCCGCACTCAATCGCGCACTTACCTGAACCTGACCCGTAACTTTCCACCACAGCGCTGAAAATACCCAAGCAACAGAAATGGACAACTGAATTCTTTCCCTAGGAAAAAAATTGGTTTTCTGTTGCTTCAATATTTTCAGCTTTCGCTGAATAGGGGTCGATATTAGAACATTCGAAGTTTTGAAACTTCGATGTTCTAATATAGACCCTTTTATTATGGGTGCTGTCTGTGTTGTGCGTTTGTGAGGTTGTTAAGGGACTTTTTCAGTTTTCTATCTTAAATGTGCTTTAGGGAATGACTTTCTGAAAAAGCTGTGAAAGGTCTTCTAGTTATGTGGAATTCTTTACCATAGACATATTCATGGAATTTCTCACATCCATACAGTACTGCAAGCAAGGTCTTTTCTATCTCTTTGATGTATCTGTATATGCTGTTGGCCTTGAGGCAACTGATTTATTTTCTTTTATGATAACAGCTTCTGTGACTTTTTGACTGCCGCCCACTTGCAACGCAATGGATTTATTTATGACATCTTATTTTAACTCTGTGGCATCGTTAAACTAGTTTCTCGAGCACTTCATAATGGTTTATGCTCATTGCTTTTTAGAAGCATATTTATATCAGACACACTTCGTAAAAATTGCAATATACTGCACTGTTGCTAAAAACCTCTTTAATGCCTGTTTGTCTTCTTGCCTGGCAATTGTATAATTTTTTTGGACTTTTTCTGCATTTGGTTTCAGGCCCTTTCACCATTGCTGTCAACCTTTTACCTCCAGAATTAGGAATCGTGCAAAATTAGGGAAAAGGCCTTAAATTAGGGATACTTTTCAAATACTGCTACTGTTAATTTAAATCTCTTAAAAATGTCAAATTTTGTGAGGTATAAAGTACAATTTTAGCCAGAATTAGAGGTGTCTACAAATCTGAGGCAGTTAAAATGATGGTCTCTGACATTAGAATTTGACCCCTGTATTTCTTTTTATATACCTTTTATCCCCATTGTTATCTGCTGACTTTATGGCTTCCAAGATCTATCATCCCATTTGTTTTCCATATGGTAATAGTCAATTCCAGAGTAATCATTTCTACATCCATGAGAACGGAAGAATCTAGTGTTTCTTCCTCCTGCTTGTGAAGACTCCCCTCCTCATGTTAATGAGGATACCATCACTGGCTTGGTATACAAAATAAATGTCTCTGTTTATGGATGTTTCTTTTGCAAGCCTCCATTTGCATGCGGTGAAACACTTTCTCACCCAGTGTAGGCAATTTGGCATTTGCCATTCACTCCTACCTTTCCCCTGCTTGGCTTTTCTGGTGTCCAGCCTTCTAATTTTGCTCAAGTCGTTATGACCCATGTGTCTCTAATTTTCTCTTTGATTTTATCTTTGCTTTTATTTAACTTGTGGTTATGCTGTCTGACTCTATTCAGGAACTATATCAGTCTCTGGTAATGCTCTTCTTATGTCTGACTCAACACAAAAAAGGTCATCAATTATGTATACTATATATTCCAAGCCGTTAATTACTTGCAATAAGAGCTCCTTGGAATGCCTGTGTTGTGGGAGAAATACCAAACAGGAATCTGTATCTTCCTAATGGTGCAAATCAGTTTAGCAAGTTCATTAAACTTAAAGCTATATATTCATATAATAATCTGCCAGAAACTCTGTTTTGCATGTAGTACTGAAGAGATCTTTATATTTGGACATGGCATTTTTTAGACCACTTTAGTTATAAACAATGGGTAGTACCAGTGGAAGATGTTTCTTTACAACAGTGAACATACCATTAGCCACGAGTTCTTTTGGCTCTAATTGCTTCTTAGTGACACATCAGCTTTCCATTATCCTTAGTTTGTGTTCAGATTTACTTCTGAGCTCTGTGGATTCTTTTCGTAACCACTTATTACTTGCACTTCCTCAGGTTTTATCTAAACATGGTATTATACTGTCAAGCTTCCTAAGCCTGTGGATAATCAGTATAGCGACAGGGGCTATTAATGCTGTGATTTGGTTTAATTTCTCCAAGTCTTTTGGGTTTCTACAACCATGAAGGAATGAACCCCATTCCTATGTCAAAGTATGATTAAAGTTCATGAAATTAGTATTATTTTACCCTGGGATTCATTGACATCTACACTAAGTGTACACCATTCTGAGTGAATAGCAACTCAAGTATAACTCGCACCTTCTTCCTTCTAATTTTAGTTTTCCAACTGATTTTCTTGCAACTTTAAATACTGAGGGAATTCATACATGTTACCACAAAGTGAAGACTACATGTACAGTTAGCATAATCTTTCAAAGTGACTAGAAAACACAAAAATGTTGTAGGGATGTTCTAATACAGATCGTGTGTGCTTTGTGTACACTTAAAGTACACTTAGTGTAAGTGTTATTGAATCTGGGTCTCAGTCTTTGATGTTAGCCAAAAGAGCTCTTTGCAGCACCCACACTGTGCTCAGAAATGACTTCTTCTGCAGTTCATATGGAGTTACATGTATTTGTAGCATATCTAAATAAGACTGTAAATTCTTTTTTATGAGACCAATATTGCTCCTATTACTATTGGAACTGTCTGGGTATCTTTATTCCACGTTGACCTAATTTCTGCTTGCAAATCCTGGTATTTTATGATTTGGTGTATCGCTGTACTTAAGACACTGTAGTCACTGGCTGTAGCAATTTCAGTGATCAATGCTACTTTTTGCCTTTTTTTTCATATCTGGTTTTCTTGCATCTATTTTTTGAACTGTTGGTAATGATTGATCTGATATGATGTGGAAACACTGCTGAATGATGTTACAGCTTTTAAAGTGATTAGCCATAGTGATATCAAAAAATGTATTAGTACAATTAATATGGTTATTTATGAATTACAATTACAAGAGGACATAGACATAGATCTTTTTAACTTTCTTACAGTACCATGTCCCCTTATACCAAGATTATATGGAGTTCCAAAAATACATAAATCCACCACGGATCCACCCATGAGACCTATAGTCTCGGGTGGAGGGTGGATAACGGAACCCATATCCATTTACTTACAACAACAATTATATCCTTACTTGAAAGCTTGCAGTACTGTGTTAAAGGATACTACTGATTTTTTGATCAAGCTAAAGCAGTGGCAACAACTAACAAGAACAGAAATAAAATCTCATGATGAAATCATATTGGTAACATTAGATGTTGCTTCTCTTTTTACAGTAATACCCAATGAATATGGTATTAACTGTATAAGAGAATTTTTAACACAACAAACATCCTATACAGCACGTAAAGTAGAAACTATTTGTGCATTATTAGATTTAGTGTTAACAAATAATATATTTTTATTTGACCAACAAATATACTTACAAATATCAGGTGTAGCCATGGGCACTTCCATAGCAAATGCCTACGCTAACCTGGTATTATATATTTCGGAGCAGAAATTTATATTAAACAAAGACAATAATTTTGTAAATAATATAGCATTTTATCAGAGATTTGTAGATGATTGTTTTTTATTGTGGAATGGAACTGAGTCTGAGTTAAAAGCATTCTTGGTGTATTTGAATGAAAGCACTAATTTCTTGAAACTTAAAATGGAAGCTTCTAGGGAGAAGATAGTGTTCCTAGATTTATTGCTGAGTAAAACTATAGATTCCTTTGAAACCAGTATACATCAAAAAGAAGTACATTCAGGACGATACTTGAATTCAGATAGTATGCATGCTCCTCATGTATTTAAGAGTATAGTAGGATCACAACTGGACAGAGTCAGTAAATTAAATACTAATGAGGTTATGTTTAATATACAACTTGAATCCACAGTACAGGAATTACTTTCAAGTGGCTATAATAGTAGATTAATATCGGAATGTAAGAATAGAACCATAGCCTTAAGAAATACTATACTTAAACCCATATATAGTGAGGGCATAGTAATGAGTAGAGAGAGGGAATCTGATAATAAAGTGAGATTTGTGACTTCCTATAACTCCAACACACATTTAGTACAAAAGGTCATAGAAAAAAATTGGCTTATACTTATGGCATGTATGGAAGTAAGGAAAATATTGGATGATAAACCATACTTTTCCTTTAGAAACATGAGAACACTAAAGCACCAATTATGTTACAAAGATTTCCATATGTTGAAAGTCAGTAATATCACAAAACCAGGAACATACAAATGTTATAATTGCACATGTTGTACAGACATTCATGGAACTGATAGTTATTTATTTAAACACCTTGTCACTAGGAAAGTTTACAAGTTTCATGTTAAAGCTACTTGTAACACCACCTCAGTAGTATATATGGCTACATGCTCAGAGTGTTCATCGTTCTATATAGGTAAAACTATAAGAAAACTAAAAAGTAGAATAATTGAACACAAGTCAGAGATCAGTAGGGCTGTGAGAACTAACTCCCTATATAAACACATAGAGAAATATGGAGTTAACCACAGGTTTACATTTCGTGTTATACAGGTAGTTGAGACAACATTAAGAGGGGGTGATATAAATAATAAATTGGAGTTGAAAGAATATGACTGGATACTTAGATTACAGGCAGACAAACCACCAGGAATTAATGATGTGATAACATTAAAACCTGTTTTAAAGTTTTTACAACAAACTAAATTAAAGTGAAAATAGTATGTTTTATTAGATACATGTCATATGACTATCTGGCTGCAAGTCATGTGATGCTGACCCACACCATATAAATATTCTGTTTTTAACTGTTGAAATGTATGCACTGAAGAAGGGTTTTTTACCTGAAAGCTTTGCTGTGTGTTTTATATAAAGAGTTTATCTTCCAGTATCTGCGTTATTTTTGACTGTTGCCTCCTATTTCTACAATGATTGATCTCATGTCATATAAACTTCATCATTCTCTATAATGCTTTGTAGCTCATGTTTCCAATACTTCTCAGTTACTTCAGTATTATAATGTTTGCACAATCCCCTGTGCAGCAGTCTTGCCATGTTATTATGCATTTTAGTATGCAGGCCTTCTGCCATTAGTGTCATCACGCTCAGCAAAAAGATGTGCGACTGTTTCCAGCTCTGTTTTACAGAACCTGCATCTGTCTGTTTCTCTCACATGTTCAATGGACTTTGTAAACCAACATGTATGTAGTCCACTATCTTGGGATGCTAATATTAACATTTCATGTTTCTGTTTAAATTTACCTCTCCTTTACCATTCCTGTGTCGATTCTGATTGACATGAGGTTGTTCCAGTAGTTTTCTATACTTGTAACTATATTTATGCCTTTTCCACCCACATTTCTTGTCTTCTCATCTGTTCCTTCTCCTTGTATTCTTTTGTTTCTTGGCACATTCAGTTGTTGCCTGATTTTTGTCTATGTCTGGTGTGGTTTTCTTTCCCACTTGACACCAATATGCTTCTGCTAAACTAAGCAGGGAAATCATCTTAGATTTGTTTTCTTCATGTTTTAACACTTTCACTATGTTTGGATCTGGTCAGGACAGCAGATGCATGTGCAGATCTACGATTGCAGATGTCATAGCTGTTTTCAGTATTAATTTTAGTATACTAAAATATTCCTTACTAAGTTTTTCTAATATTTGTTCATGTTTTGTTGTTTGTCCTCCATCAGTTCCCAAATATGTATACACTCCCTCCTGCTCAGGTTCCTTTATATCACATTCCTGCCCAGACTGATATTTTCTTGGTTCTGCAGCTTTCCTGTTTTAGAAGTAACTTTTCCACATTTATCAAGACCAAATGACATTCTTATATCATCTGAGAAAGTTTTGACCACTTCTAGTTGTGCTTTCAGCTCCTGGTCTGATGAACTATACAGTTTTAAATCATCCACAAAAAGAAGATGAGAAGTCTTTACACTTTGTTGTTGTCTAGGAGCAAAATTGTAACTATGACCTGATCTGTTAAGTAGACAGCTTAATGCATTAAGGGCAAGACAAAAGAGCAGTGGTGACAGAATAATCCTGGAATATCCCCCTTTGAATTTTTATCCCTGGGATAGTAATGTGTCCTTTATCACGGCTTAGCTGCAAGATAATTTGCCACTTTTTCATGATCACTGTAATGTAATTGATCAAGGTATGGTGTATCTTATAAATCTGTAAGCACTCTTTTATCCACGAATGTGGGACACTTTCAGAAGGTTCATAGGTTCATAGGTATGTACTAGGCTAATGGCCCTGGAGCCTTTACAAGCCTAGCCTATAGGATTACCTAGGGATTGTGCCACCCAACCTTAGTTTCCCGTGCCTCCGTCGATTCGAGCCTCTGGAGTGATCCCCGGGGTGAATTTTCTATTTCCCATCCACTCATCAAGATTTCTCTTGAAGAGGGCCAGTGAGGTGCTCTGTTTGACATGTATGAGAAGTCTATTCCATAGCATGGGCAGTCTCTGGGTTATGAGCCTGTCCCCGCCTCTGTCGAGTAGAGCCACTGGAGTGATCCCCGGGGTGAATTTTCTATTTCCCATCCACTCATCAAGATTTCTCTTGAAGAGGGCCAGTGAGGTGCTCTGTTTGACATGTATGGGAAGTCTATTCCATAACATGGGCAGTCTCTGGGTTATGAACCTGCTCCTCCAGCACGTTCTGTTGATTGTGGTAATGACGTTGAGGTCTCTCGCGCATGTGGTGTGGAGGGACTGGGATTTCTTTAGATGTAGCATTTCTAACAGAGCTGGGTCAGATGTGGCTTTATAAGTGAAGCAGAGATCACCTCTAAGTAGGCAATATGAGACAGAGAATAGTTGGAGTTTTTTGAGTCTGTCCATATATGACAAGCGTTTAAGGCATAGGATCCTCTTTGTGAGGTACTTTTGCGGTCTCTCCAGTTGTTGCAGGTGTCTAGTGAGGTACATGCCAAATGGAGCATTGTACTCGATGATTGGCCTAATGAGGGAAGAGTAGAGGAAGACAATGACCTCTTTCTTCCTGGATGCAAAACCCTTAGTAATGAGATGTGCCACATAGAAGGACTTTCTGACCACAGTGGCAGTGTGGTGGTCAAAAGAGAGGTTGCTGTCAACCTGTGTTCTCAGATCTCTTATCACACCTTCTGTGTTCAGTGGACTACCATCGATGTGGTAGTTCATGGGAACTGGGTTTTCCCAAAGGGGATACATGACACATATTTTGGCATTGAGCTTAAGGCCATGGTTCTGACACCAGTCGTTGGTCTCAGTGAGGCCTTTCTGTAGGACGTCAACATCACTTAGGGAGTTAATAATGGCACCCAACTTGCAATTGTCTGTGAACTTTGTCAGCCAGAGTCCCTTTGTGTTGGACTGGACTTCTGAGAAGTAGATACCAAACAGGAGAGGACCCAGGACTGATCCCTGTGGGACTCCACTCGTGACTGGTCGGCAGTCTGACTTGGAGTCAGCTACTTTCACACTGTGGGTTCTATCTGTGAGCCAGTTTGCAAACCACCTAGTGATATAGGGGTTGATGCCTAGCTTAGTGAGTTTTTCCATGAGTCCTGAGTGGGGAATAGTATCAAAGGCCTTGGCCAGATCAATGTAGGCTGTATGAAATGAACCACCTTGCCTTCATCCACAGCTCTGGTGACTGACTTAAAGAAGTCGACCAAGTTGAGCAGGCATGATCTACCCTTCACAAAACCAAACTGTGTGGGATCCAGAGTTTGGAGATTCCCTATATCCTTATTTATTAGATCCATGATGAAGCGTTCCATAGCTTTGCATGTCAGACTTGTCAGGCTAATGGGGCAAGAGTTCCCAAGGTCTCTAGTCGCTCTTCCTTTGTGGAGAGGGATGATTATAGCAGTATGATGCAGCAAAAAACGCACAAACTGGTGAAAGAATGAACAAAACCACGGAAACCTTGCACAAACACGCCAGAAATGTAATAGTAACAACCAGTTAAACTGTTAAATCCAAAATAGTCGCCTTAACGTTGCTTTATTCAAAAACGTTTTCGCCTTGCTAAATAGCTTATAGTTTTGAATACATTAATAGCAAAACCCCCTTTTTTTTGCAATTTTAAACTATACATTTTGCATTTTAAATAAACTTTCCTTATTAGGAGTTATTAATAATTTTACTACTTGAATGGATTTGTATTTCAAGCATTTTTATTGTTGAATTATTACTTTTTGATGATATGCTTTTAAGAAAAGATACATTGTAATGACATCACTTCCTTTTCTATTTAAAAGTTGTATTTTGAAAATTGGTTCTACTTCCCTCTGATGAAGCCAAGCTATTCAGCAAGGCGAAAACGTTTTTGAATAAAGCAACGTTAAGGCGACTATTTTGGATTTAACAGTTTAACTGGTTGTTACTATTACATTTCTGGCGTGTTTGTGCAAGGTTTCCGTGGTTTTGTTCATTCTTTCACCTGATTATAGCAGTATGCCATTCGGCAGGGACAAAGCCTGATGTGAGGCTGTGATTGAACAAAGGCACACAGGTGAGGTGCCAGTTCACTCTGTAGTTCATGTAGAACACAGCCAGGGATATTGTCAAGTCCCATAGAGGCTGTATTCTTGGCCTTGGACAGTGCTGTTTTAACCTGTGCAGCAGTAATACTGGGTGCCTGGCAATCTACTGGTAATGTGATTGGTCCTTTGGGGGGAAAGGGAAAAGTTGGCACTGAATCTGTCGGCCTTGGCTTGGTATAGGAGGTACCATTGTGCAGTAGCTCAGAGCAAATCTGGGTATTGATGTGGAGGTTCTTTACATAACTATAGAAGGCATTGTGGTTGTCTTTACTATCTGCTGCAATTCTGTTTTCATAGCTAGCTTTAGAGGATTTGATGAGGGATCTCAACTTTTTGCTGAGGCTGATAAGGGAGTTTTTCCATTTGTGGGACTTCACCTTATTCAGCTTCAATTTCCTCCTTCTGTTGTAGAATTTGTTTGACAGGGGATCACCAAATTGGCTTCCTTTTTTTGGAGGAGATCATCTTGGTTCTGTTGGGTATGGTGAGATCCATGCATTTGTGTACATGTTCGTACAGTGCATTGGTGTATGATTTGGCGGTCATGCAACTATTCTCCATTTGCATGGGTGCCGTGAAGTTAGCCACCTCTGTTCTTAGGAGCCCAAAGTTAGCTTTGGAGAAGTTTTTCATGCTGCTTACCTTTGTGGGGTGGGTGGGGGTGGGAGGGATGTGGATTTCCAAGGTGATTAGTTTGTGGTCGGATCGAACCAGGGAGGAGTTGACTATTGGTGTAGAGCAATAGTCACCTATGTTAGTAATGACCAGGTCAAGGATGTTGCTAACTCTAGTGGGGGTAAGCACGAGCTGGTCCAGGGCATTGGAATTAATGAATTCCAGGAAATGCTGGGCAAGTGTATTGGTACATGAGTAGTTTACCCAGTTAATGGAGGGGTAGTTGAAGTTGCCCAGTATGAGTATGTTAGGTTGGACTCTAGTGTTCTCCAGGGTGCTTAAGAACATGGAGTGAGTGTCTTGGGACGTGGTTGGAGACCTATAACAGGCTACAACCTGAATCGGTGTCTTACCCAATGTTAGCTGCACCTGAAGTGTCTCTGATGCGTTATGTTGGGCTACCAGTCTGGAGGTGTGTGCATCCTTTATGAATATGGAAACACCACCACCTTTGGAACTTCGGTCTGAGTTCTGTCAATGTTCTCCATTTTAAGGAGTGCTTTGATTGAGTGCATTTTCAGATTTAGACTTCTAGCGTTGAGCAGCATGACCCTCAGTTTGCATTTCTTTGTAGCTGTTATGGTGGTAATTTGGTCTTTGGAACACTGCCTAAAAAAGGCACTGTAGGGGTGGTAAGAGCCTTGGCCAGTATCTGGAAGCCCAGGGGTGACAAATGCAGACCATCTCTGGCAAAGCATCAAGGTCTGTCAATCATGTCATCCCAGGCAGACAGATACTGGATTCCCTTAGAACGACACAAGAAACTTAGCCAGTTGTTGAAATCAATCATTTTCTGCTTGTACTGTGGTATAATTCTGGGTGATGGTAGGATGCTGCTCAGGGCTAGAGTAGTACCCACCTGGGCTACATAATCTGAGAGCTCCTCCATGTCTCTTTTCATGTAGTCCAGGGAAGTGCATCTCCGGTCATTCACACCCACATGTACAATGACATGTACCTGTTGTTGAGGGGCCTGAATGCATGCGTTATATGGTGGATCCTGGCACCTGACAGGCAGCTGACTATTACTTTCTCCTTATTCAATCTAGTGAGTGGGACATCAGTGTGTCTCACTATCGAGTCACATATGACTAGTGTGCTAGGCATGCTGTTTTGCCTTAGGGGCTTTGGTTGAATGTCACACTGTTTAGGAGAGTTATGTGTCTCATGATTAGTGTTGTGTTGTGGTGGGCAAGTGTGTTTCTGTCTTGGAGGTCTGTGCTGTTTGGATAGATTTTTATTGAGATCCTCCATGAAGGTGTGTGTGTGGTTTGTGTTTTTATGTGTAGGCAGTGCTGGTGTGTGTTCTGGAGGTCTGTGTGTTCCATGTGGTGTGGTGCAAGTGTTGACCTTCTCCTCTTGACCAGCTATTCTGGTCTTGGCTGGAGAGTGCGTGGCTTCCAGTTTGGATATAGAAGTGCATCTCTTGCAAGTCTGAGTGTTGGGAGGTAAGAGGAGAGGGTTGTTGTACATGAGGCAGTTGCTACATTGCCTCAAGATGCCCAAGTTCACCAGGTTAACAGGAGAAAGCACAGGGAACAGACCTTTAGACATGCCTGGAGGGGTGGGCCATAATAATATGTACTGGAGCTGTTTCCTTGTAGAATGTTTAATGCTGGTAGCACTTTTTTGTGCTACAATAATTGCTACAAGAAGTCTGGTATGGTAAAGTGCTAGACTAATAATCTAGTAAAAGTGCAGGAGAGGAGAGAACTAGCAGATCTAAGGGAAAAATTGAAGATCAGACTTTGGCACCTCTCAGGAGCTTACAAACAGTCCTGGATACAGCAAATCTCTGTCTGGACTAGACTAGTTACAGGAAAGGTGGGAAACAAGTGCAACTCGGGCCTTTAAACCAGAAAGTTGAAAGAGATATAAAAACTGCCCAAATGGCCAATAAACTACAAATTCTGGGCCAGAAACCACTCCTCTTGTGGTAGATAGGCTACTTAGTTCTTACCACTCCCACTGATAAGCTAGAAGGCTTCCCTCCAACACAGAAAGGCTTGGGGGGCTCAGATGCTTACATACATTCCTGTATACAGCAAATCTGTATCTGGACTAGACTAGTTACAGGAATGGCAGGAAAAGCGCTAATGTGGGCTTTTAGACCAGAAAGTTGAAGGAGATGGAAAAAACTGCCCAAACGACCAATAAACTACAATTTCTGGGCCAGAAACTGCTCCTCTTGTGGTAGATAGGCTACCTAGTGCTTGCCACTCCCACTGATAAGCTAGAAGGCTTACCTCAACACAGAAAGGCTTGGGGGGCTCAGAAGCTTACAAACAGTCTTGGATACAGCAAATCTGTATCTGGACTAGACTAGTTATAGGAAAGGTGGGATACAAGCACAAATGCAAGCTTTTTAAACCAGAAAGTTGAAGGAGATGGAAAAAAAGTGTTCAAACATAAACTACAATTTCTGGGCCAGATACGACTCCTCTTGTGGTAGATAGGCTACCTAGTGCTTACCACTCCCACTGATAAACCAGAAGGCTTCCATCAACACAGAAAGGCTTGGGAGGCACAGAAGCTTATATACAGTGCTGGATACACCAAATCTGTATCTGGACTACACTAGTTACAGGAAAGGCGGGAAAAGCATAAACATGGGCTTTTAGACCAGAAAGTTGATGGAGATGGAAAAAACTGCCCAAACGGCCAACAAACTACAATTTTTGGGCCAGAAACCGCTCCTCTTGTAGTAGATAGGCTACCTAGTACTTATCACTCCCACTGATAAGCTAGAAGGCTTCCCTCTGACACAGGGAGGCTTGAGGGGCTCGGAAGCTTACAAACAGTCTTGAATACAGTAAATCTGTATCTGGACTAGACTAGTTATAGGAAAGGTGGGAAACGAGCATAAATGCGGGATTTCAAACCAGAAAGTTGAAGGATATGGAAAAAGTGCTCATATAGCCTATAAACTACAATTTCTGGGCCAGAAACCACTCCACTTGTGGTAGATAGGCTACCTAGTGCTTGCCACTCCCACTGATAAGCTAGAAGGCTTACCTCAACACAGAAAGGCTTGGGGGGCTCAGAAGCTTGCAAACAGTCTTGGATACAGCAAATCTGTATATGGACTAGACTAGTTATAGGAAAGGTGGGATACAAGCACAAATGCAAGCTTTTTAAACCAGAAAGTTGAAGGAGATGGAAAAAAAGTGTTCAAACATAAACTACAATTTCTGGGCCAGATACGACTCCTCTTGTGGTAGATAGGCTACCTAGTGCTTACCACTCCCACTGATAAACCAGAAGGCTTACTTCAACACAGAAAGGCTTGGGGGGCTCAGAAGCTTACAGACAGTCTTGGATACAGCAAAACGGTATCTGGACTAGACCATCTACAGGAAAGGTGGGAAACAAGCGCAAACATGGGCTTTTAGACCAGAAAGTTGAAAGAGATGGAAAAACTACCCAAACGGCCAATAAACTACAGCTTCTGGGACAGAAACCACTGTTGTGGTAGATAGGCTACCTAGTGCTTACCACTCCCACTGATAAGGTAGAAGGCTTCCCTGCAACACAGAAAGGCGATGGGGGGCTCAGAAGCTTACCAACAGTCCTGGATACAGCAAATCTGTAACTGGTCTAGATTAATTACAGGAAAGGCAGGAAACAAGCTTAGAATTTTTTTTATACAGAAAAGCAGCTAAAACAGCACTAAAAACAATTCAAGTGCAGTACAAGCTAGCACGCTTGAGTGTGTAGCAATATTAAAGCAATTTATTCAAACTGTATTCTGAACTGAATTCAATTATTATTTACTTCATCTCTGAACAGTTAAAAAGTGCCAAAAAATGTACTTATCAGCTGAGAAGCACACTCAGTCAGAACACAAAGTAAAGTGGAAAGGAAGAAAGGAGAAACAGAAGATAATTCAAGGTTAAGGGCCTAAGTAGGTTGGCCTACTCAAATGTTCTCTCTGTATTAGGTAGAATGAACTAATGACACTAGACTGGGATAGAGCTGAACAGATGGGGCTGGTAGGAGTAAAAAACCACAAACTGGTGACCCAAAAGAAGCAAAACAGCGTTTATTCCTCTGACGTCTCAGCTGACGCCTTCACAGGAGAATACTGAACAAACTTCACACTCCATATTTATAATACATTCATTAAATCAATTATCCAATAATCCTATTACATACACAATTATTTAAAGTAAGACTCTCCAGTTAAAATCTACATTCATTCCTTGTGGTACCAAAGTATCAAATTTTAAAATATAAACTGCTTCTTTATACAGTAAAACCATTTTTAATATTTTTATACAAATAATTATCTACAGCTTTCTCTAATATTGTACCTAATAACCCTTTAGACTGACTCTGATGTTCATAATAAAAATGTTCTGCTAGATGTAGAATGTAGATTTTAACTGGAGAGTCTTACTTTAAATAATTTTGTATGTAATAATAGGATTATTGGATAATTGATTTAATGAATGTATTATAAATATGGAGTGTGAAGTTTGTTCAGTATTCTCCTGTGAAGGCATCAGCTGAGACATCAGAGGAATAAACGCTGTTTTGCTTCTTTTGGGTCACCAGCTTGTGTTTTTTTTACTTCAAATGTTTTCAGTTTGTGGTTTAATTGGTATTGGTGCTATGGCTAGTGACCAGAATATAAACTTGCCTAGGGTGTTTTGAGGTACTATGGATTCGCAGCAGAGACCTATGGATAAGTATTTATCCCAACCTAATGAGGGAATGGTGAATTTGTCTTCTACTGAGGCTGTTTTTGAATCCGCTTGTAATTTTCAGACCTGCACTTCGAATCTACAAGCTTGGAATAAGTGGGAAACTGATCAGAATTGCAGGTTTCTAATCCTTTCTCTTCCATTGAATGGAAACAACATGCAGCAATGAGCACAGAAATAAAGGTACTGTGTGAGTCTCTTAAGCAATTATTTTATAAAGAGGCATCTGTGTTCTTAAATGTGCAAAGTTTGACTAAGTATCTTGAACTAGAAATAACTCCCCATGGTTTGAGAGTATACAAAGATCCAGCAACACCTTTTAATTTGGAAGATGATGTAGATTCTGTCTTCCATAAATGCTGGATTCAGGCAGCCCATAAATGTACAACCGAATGGGTTGTTATACTTGTCGAACGTGACAGGTTGAAACAAACTAATTTACAAAAGGATATCAATGTTTCGTGCAGTAACATCATGTCCAAAACAGGTCCAGAATTTCTGGATAATATCCTGAAAGATATTAATAGTAAATTGAAGGGCTATGAACAAGATATCATGAACAGAAAAAGGAATAAACTAATTAGAGATACTAGAGATTATGACAATGGTTTGGCCTTTATTTCAAAGGCCAATAGGAAGAATGCTAAACATCATGTGACTTTTAAGGAAGGGAAGAGGGTGGATGAACGGTGTTCATTCAGTTCTAGGCCATATTTTGAAACAGTTTCATCGGGCACGGATGATAACTGTGTATATAATGGTGAATATCCGCCCTTACCACCAGCGCAAAACATTGAACAACATCAACAATCTTTTCGGAACCAAGGGGGGAATAAAATGTTCTATCAGGGTAAGAAACGGCAGTGAGAAGGACAGTATAATCAACAGTATCAGCAACATCCCCAACAACAATACCAGCAATGGCAACATAAGGACAAAAGGGGTAGGTGGTAAAGTGGACTCTTATGTGGTAAATTTATCTGGCTACAATTTAAATATGTATGAACAGGCTGTATTAGAATGCGGCCTAAAATTTATTCCTACAGTATTACCGAGGCTTCATGATTTAAAATGTGATGTGTTTAAGTTTATCAGGAAGTTACAATTGAAGCATATGTTTAGACATAATTTGGAGGTTGTACCACAGATTTCTGATGCTAATGAAAATGTTCTTTTTTGTATGATGATGTAGATGAAAAAGTCTCTGTTACTAGTGAAGATAGTTTCTTTTCCTGTGTATCTGATGAGGCTATCCGTGCATATTGTTTATTTGATACAAGTAGTATAGAAACAACAAGTAAATTCATATCTCTGTTTAATTGTGTGGAAATTATACAGTTTCAAAATATGCTAAATTATTCTATCGAACAAGAATTTGTTAATTTTAAAAAAGTATGTATATAAATTATAACTTGACCAAAAATGAGTGGTTGGCACTGGAAGCATTGGGAAGAAATGCAGAGTTGATATTCAAACCTGCAGATAAAGGTAACAAATTAGTTCTGTTACATATTTCTCAATATCTAGAAATGTGCTATAATCACTTGAATGATGCGACAGTGTATGAAAAGGCACAAGGGGATATGTATGAACTGGTTATTTCTGAGTATGAACAATTTCTATATAAGGGTATTAGGTTAGGGTACCTGACTGAAGAAGATGTTAAAAATAAGTTCTGTCATCATAATGCTAGTATGGCATATTTTTATTGTGTACCAAAAATTCATAAAAGTGTTGTTAATCCACCAGGGTGCCCTATTGTTTCTGGAACTAATTATTTTTTGCATAATATAGGATGTCTTTTACAAGAATTGATGTTACCCAAGGTATTACTGCTACCAGCTTATGTGAAGGATGTATCTGATTGTTTGTATAAAATACAGAATATAGGCTGGAATGACCAGATGTATTGGATTACTCTTGATGTAAAGAGTTTGTATACAAATATTTATCATGGATTTGGCCTAGAGGCAGTGAGAATTTTCTTAGGGCCAGGCCCAGCAAATAAATATATAGTGGAAATGTTATATTTTTGTCTTACAAAAACTTTTTTGAATTTAGAGGAGAATTGTTTTGACAAAAACAGGGTACAGCAATGGGGGCAGCATTTGCCCCCTCATATGCCAACTTAAGCATGGGCTTGTTTGAATAATAATGTATTTATAGAACTTCATTTTTCCATCAATATGTTAAAAATTGTAGTAGGTTTATAGATGACTTGATTTTCTTGTGTGAAGGAGGGGAAACAAAAATTGATGAGTTTATATCGGAGTTACAAAACAATAGATTTAATCTAAAATTTGAAGGTATACAAATTGGAAAAAAAGTTTTGTTCTTGGATGTAGAGGTAGATGTATCCAAGGGATATCTACATACTAAGATACATAGAAAATTTGAAGATCAAGTTAAGTACCTTAAGGCTACTAGTTGCCACCTCCTCACACACTATAGAAGCGCTTCCCATTGGAGAGTTCACCAGGTTGCAGAGATTATGTAATGACACAGAAGAATTAAAACAGGAAATTCAAAGAATGTATAATATGTTCTACTCTAGATGGTATAGCCAGCAAATAATAGATAAAGCTTGTTATAAAACATATCAGATTAATGCACAGGAATATAAAAGAGATAGATATATGATAAGTTATGATAGTAATATAAGCAAATCACACTATATAGTGTTTTCAGTGATAAGGTGATTGCTATGGTGAAATATTATTGGAACGTTTAAAAAAAATCTAAGGATGCAAGAGATTGGTTATCATATAATTTAAAATTCTCCTATAAAGTAGGGAGAAATATTAAAAGTTTCTTAGTTAAAGGTAGGTTGGTTAAACCAGAACTTAAATTTTATGATACACCAATAGCAGCTGGTACTGAAATCTGTGGTAAATGTAAAGCATGTAAGTATATAGTTACAGGGTTTGATAATATAAATGGTAGAACATTTGATAGCAAAGCAAATTTTAGATGTGATACGGAGAGCATTATATATGCACTTAAGTGCCCCTGTAATAAGTTTTATATTGGGGAAATGAAAAGGCCTTTTAAAGTTAGATTACTTGAACATATTAGAGACATTGAAAATGCTAAAATGTATAGTTCAGTAGCAGAACATTTTTATTATGAACATCAGAGTCAGTCTAAAGGGTTATTAGGTACAATATTAGAGAAAGTTATAGATAATTATTTGTATAAAAATATTAAAAATGTTTTACTGTATAAAGAAGCAGTTTATATTTTAAAATTTGATACTTTGGTACCACAAGGAATGAATGTAGATTTTAACTGGAGAGTCTTACTTTAAATAATTTTGTATGTAATAATAGGATTATTGGATAATTGATTTAATGAATGTATTATAAATATGGAGTGTGAAGTTTGTTCAGTATTTTCCTGTGAAGGCATCAGCTGAGACGTTAGATGAATAAATGCTGTTTTGCTTCTTTTGGGTCACCAGTTGTGTTTTTTTACTTCAAGTGTTTTCAGTTTGTGATTTAATTGGGACTGGTAGGAGTGTCTGAAATCAAAATATGATCTCACTGTACTCGGTTGAGTGAGCAAATGAGATGGACCCAGGAGGAGTGTTCAAACACAAATTTACAGCAGGGGTGGGCATTTCCAAAGCCACCAAGATTAATACCCCAACAAGAACAGGGAGGGAGGGAAGGCAGAAAACTAACTGCAGAGAGACAGAGAGGTCACAAAATTCTGTGAAGCAAATAAATACACAGAAAAATAACATGCAGTACTATCTTTAACACAATATTTAATGAAACAAATAACAGAAAAATAAAATGCAGTACTATCTTATAACACTGCAAGTTTGTACTTATCTCAGCTTGTAATAAAGTTGATGTAGGTATATAACAGCTAAACAAACAGCTCAAATATTCAGCTATTCAGCAGAAATAAATTCAGAGATAAGTAACTAAGACTTATAAGCACAGATAAATCCTCTAGGCTAAGAGTTCAACACTGAATATCAATGAAGTGAGAATAATAAGCCCCACTCAATGCAGAGAGACAGAGAGATCACAGTATTCAGTGAAGCAAATAAATACACAGAAAAATAAAATGCAGTACTGTCTTTAACACAATATTCAATTAAACAAATAAATAACAGAAAAATAAAATGCAGTACTATCTTATAACACTGCAAGTTTGTACTTATTTCAGCTTTTTGTAATCTGTCCATGCCATACTTAGATTCTTCCCCTTTTTGCAACTCTCCATTATGACTTTAACAAACATGTGACTTTCTTTTGTTACCCTTTTGTTCTTTTGCCATTATTGAGTTTTCTTTTAATTAACCATAAACTCTGTCAGCATAATTTCTAGTATAAATAATGAATGAATTTAAAATGCAACGCCTACTTGCAGTTATAGATTAACAAATATGATATGAACTGTAAACCAACATGTTCTTAGTAAGTCATTCATTCAAAATTGAAAAAAATGAAACACCAAATATATCTTCAGCGGAATATATAAAACAACCCAGCTGATAGTGATGGTATTTAATACACTGCTAAGGATATGTAGATGGTTCTGAAAAGAGCTTTTGTATTAGAAACATTTTATTAAAGTTGTGTACAACTTCAGCATTGTTTGACTTTGGTGCAGACTTCTAGGTTCATGTTTTGTGTTTTGCTTAGCTTGGTGAAACTGTCCTTCTTCGGAAACAGTTACAAGTCATGCATCTCAGCAGACTGAGGCTGATGTGGAAGAGACTGCCATAGTTGAAGAGCAGGTTGTAGAATGTTCTAACAGAAAGTTCCCCGGTGTTGTCAGCATACTTCAGAGCTATCAATGGTGTGTAGAGAGGGTTGGTTAGGTGCCGGAATACTGGCTGTGACATATTTAGCACTTTTACAACTGCCTGAGAGAGAGAGAGGGAGAGAAACAAATAAATAAAATTAGTTTATGTAACATTGTGAAATGAAGTGAAAACATCATCCATATACAATCCGGTTTCTTTTGAAACTAGTTTTCCTTGTCCCGTTTATTGATATATAAAAAGGCTAAAAAAAAGAAAGAGTAGATGGACATCAAAGGATTTCCATAGGGTTGCACAGCATGCCTGCAACTGAATTCTAGCGGCATGTTTTGTAACACAACCACTAGCTGGACTCAGGACCACCAGTCCAGAACATATTGTGGAGTTTTTACCCCACTTTTGAAAGCTGCATTTAATATTGGTGCTGTAGTGAATTAAAAAAAAAAACACTGTGAATGCCCTTCTTCAAACATATCCTATCATGGAATGAACTGTTGCTCCAGTCTGTGAGTGATATATGCTGTTAGTACACCTGCAGCAGTGTTTTTGAAGGGCAGTCTTGTAAAACGTTAAATGAAGATACATTACTAGTTTGTGTGTCTATGTATTTGTGTGTGTGTGAGAGAGACAGAAACTCTGGTATGCATATGTTAATAACAAATAACTGATAGTATGCAGTACTTTGCATGGTGGAACATATTAACTGGATTAATTTTACTTTTGTTTGTCTGGTTCTCTTAAAATCTCATAATAACACTTGTTTAATTTTTGATTCTCTGGAGATATGATCAACAATTTAATGTTTTACTTTACTGGAAAGTTAACAATATTAATGGTTATTGCTCCTTCAGTTTCCTGCTAGAACCCTAGTGTTATGCTTAGCTATATTTTTAAAGGCAATTTATAGTTGACAAAAAGGTGTTATCAATTGGTATAAATTCATCTCTTGCACAAGTGACAGAGTTATCCATGCTGCTGCTCATAAGAATGCGATTACTTTGCTCTTTGTAAATGTGGCTGTGTTTTTCTATTTGTCTTGTTTCATTGTCCTAGTTTGCACTGTCTTGACCTTACCTCAGTTATTTAAGAGGTAGTAGTTGGGTGTCATGATAAAGTAGGACACTAGACAACATTGAAAGTGCTTTATAATGAATAACACAGTCATTGCTGCCTCTCTCAAGAGAGAAACAATTTATGTTGTGTATAAACTTGCATTCTACTTAAATTTTAAAGCACTGCTCCTTATTTTAGTTTTCTTCAAAAACCTTTCAACTGCTAGTTTAAAAAGGTATGTAAAAGAGTTGTTACTGGAGCATTTTAAATTATATTCAGCCAGGAGTAGAAGTGAGTCATTGAGATAAGTATGCACGCTACACTTGCAAAAATGTGCAGCTGACAATATGTTGGTGACTGATATAGTGGAAGGAGAAATCTGAAACAGAATGATTTTTAACTCTAAACTGTATAGCATGTAATCTTACCACCATAAATCTGATATCCGATATCTCTGATTGTAGAAAAAAAAATGGACTTTTGAAACTTTCATAAGCAGCTTGGTCAGCTGTCTTGTCCCATAATGTACCACCTTTGTAGAATGTACCGATGCCTTTCACATGATGCATGATCTTATATGAAATGATGTTCCCTACTGCTTTCTTTTGGTTTTTGAGGTAAAATTTCACTTGCAAACTTTTTAAATACTTACATCCACTCTGTGTTTGGCTATTCACCATTATATTCAATCTCCTTTTGAAGTATTTTAATGATTTTGTTCAGTGTTCTCAAATTTTGTACAGGTCGAATGCCATGTGTCATAACGTGGCTCTGTGGCAAGCAAAAACACACTCCAACTTAGTTTTCTCTTAAAGCTGGTTTACAGAATATGTTTATAATGTCCAATTGAGAGGGTGACATTTTCTGTAACTCGCTGTCTTGATACCATTTCAAAATTGCTTACTTGACTTAAATAGTTCTTTTTTCGGTATAGTTGTATTTTACATGTTTGTTTGATGTGGCATGTCCTTATACATAAGTGCTGATTAAGAATGTGCCTAGTCCCATCATCCCATGTAGATATCACTCTGAGAAGTGTTCCATCTGTGCAGAGCTCTTTGTCCAAATTAAGTAGTGAAGTTTCTTTGAGAATCGGGTGTTTTCTGGACCTTGATTCTGCTTTATTCCATATTCAGTATTGATGAGTGTATTATGCAGTTCAGTGGAACCATCTTCTGTATTATTGCTGTGCAGAAATTGGGACTTGTCTATGTAAGAGACTATTGATTTGAGTCTTCCTAGTTTATGGCTTGGTATATATCAATGGTGCTAAGACTGGAAAGAGTGAGGTCTCATAAATGGTCAGTAGGTATGGAGTGGTCATTCACCACTAATGTCATGACATGGTACATTCAAGTGAAGGCATGTTTCAGGCTTGTTTGCAATGACTGGATCCAGTAGCATAGCTCACAACTTTTAGCACAAACAATATGGACAAAGACCAAAATAATGGGGTGGTCAAAGCCTCAGAAAATAGGGACAAATCTTAAATATTGCTATTATAAACTTGGAAAGTTGTTAGAATAAAAGGTCTTGTGTTACTATGCATTTTATTTATTTTTTTTAATCTTTTTATTCAATTTTGACAATTGGACCAACAAAACTATATATAATAATGAACAATAGTATCAAACAACTATTTACATTTGTACACTTTGCACTTTCAACAGTAAACACAGGTTACATCAGGATGAGAGATATTCAGGCATCATCTTCCAATATTCCATAAAATGCGGATGTAGACTCATGCTGTAGATACGACACTTGTGAGCTAATAAGTGGTTAATAGCTAAGTGTTTAAAGCCCTCTCATGAAAGCAATGACCTGTCCTTCCAATTGAGTGTAATATAATATTTAGCATAAAGAGAGAATCTAGGATATGGAATTGTGTGGTTAGCCCAGGAGGAGGAATGTAGAGTAGGGTAAATTTCCAGGACAGGGTGGATTTTTCATGGCCCATTATTTCCAGGTGGACCCTTAGGGAGCACCAAAGTTTATAGGCACATTTACAGCTACAAAAAATGTGAACAAGGTGAGCTTTTTGATTAGGACAAAATGGGCAAAAGGGGGAGGTATTGGGATATATTTTATTTAAGATGCATGGAGTTAGGCATCATTTAATAACATGAGTTGAATATATGCAAGTTTTTGAATGGAATGAATTGAGAGGATATTTGGATGGATTTGGAGATTTGACTAGATGAGATTGAGGAATTTTGATCAATCCAGTAATTAAAATAAATGACCTCCTTTTGTGTTTTAATAGATCTGATAAGTTCATATGAGCTGGAAGTCATTCTGTTTTTAAGGAGGAGTAATTTCAGTATGGATTGGCAGGAAGAAATATCACCTGTAGTTTAGGAAGGTTCCTCTAAGAAAGACTGACAGTTCCTTTACTTGTCTTATGATGATTGTATATTTTTTGGGGAGATTCATTTGAATTCCTGTAACCGTACTAGGGTCATGCCTAGTAGGAAAGAAATCCGAGATAGATTTATCCTTTAGACGAGGGTACTGGTCTACGTTAAACATTTTCATACTTAGTTTGAGATTAGAGTTAAGGTGAATTGGTTGTAGGGAATTTAAAGTGGGAAATATGTTTAGGTATTTAAAGATTTTTTGCAAGCTAATTATTTTATGTTTTAAGGATATATGTATGTTAATCCTATTCAGATTTTCCCTATTTAAGAAAGGAATAGCTTTAGGACTGAAGTTAAATGATCTAACATAGTTGTGAAATAGTTTAATCCAAACTGGAGACCAACTTGAGGACTTAGGCAAAAAAATCAGATATGGCTAAAATCCTGCTACAATTAATATCATAGTATAATTTGAAATCTGGTAGGCAGAGGCCTCCTTTTTCTTTAGGGTAAGAGAGCTTTCTGTAGCTACTCCTAATGGATTTGGTAGACCATAGAAAGTTGGAAATACAGGAATGTAAAGACTTGATAAATTACTAAATTGGAGGCATTAAAGATGTATAAGAATCTAGGTAGGATATCCATTTTAATTGTGGCTACCTTAGCTAGGAATGTAAGTTTGGTTTAGACCATCTATTTAGGTCATTCTTGATATTCCACCATAGGCTTGTCATATTGTTATGATAGCAATGAGAGGCATCTTGGTGAAATGAGACTCCTAAATATTGTATGGATTGGTTAATACTAAATTCCAAAGATGTTGCATCTATAGGAAGTTGACAGTAGGAGTTGATCAGAAAGATTAATGATTTAGAGGGATTTAATTTATAATTAGAGAGTTTTGAGAAGGAATCAATACAGAGTAGAATTTTCTGAAGGTCTGAGTTAGGAAGAGAGTAGTAGAGGTTTAAATCATCAGCATAAGCTGATAGAGGAATGTAGGTACCATGGAGAGCAGGAATGCAGTGGTATGTTTTTTGAGTAATTAAAAGAAATAAAGGTTCAAGATAGAGATTAAAAAGGTAGGGGGATAGTGGGCATCCCTGTCTCGCCCCGATATTTATATCAATCCTAGAGGATATCTTATTTATTTGTAAAGTGATGTGGGTTTTGGAATACAAAGGTTTGATTAAACTGTATGAAAGTCTGGGGTATATTGAAGTGGGGAAGAATCGCAAATAAAAAGTCAATGCTAAGCTGATCAAAGGCTTTAGATGCATCAATAACTAGGGAATATATAGGGGTACTGGTAGAGATTAGGGAGGGATATCATAGCATTAAGAGTAAGAGTGTTATCAAAAGTTTTCTGTGCTGTATAAAACCTGATTGTTCAGGGGAAATAATATGAGGTATAATCAATTTAATTCTGTTAGCTAGTAAGGAGGTGAAAATCTTTATGTCCAGGTTAATTAGGGAAATAGGTCTATAGTTCCAAGGATTCTTAAGGTCAGAGTTTGATTTAGGAGTAAAAATCATTTTAGAGGCATTTAAGTGGTGGTTGTTTATTCCATATTGGTTAATATAATTAAAGAGGTGTAAGAGGATCTTGGATAATTTAGGAGCAAAGGTTTTATAAAATTCAGCGGTGAAACCATCTGGGCCAGGAGATTTATTAGGTTTGAGATTATTAATTGTTGCGATTTCTTGGTGAGTGATATGGGAAGCTAAAGACTCTTGTTGTTCCTTATTAAGTTTGGGAAAGTTTAGCTGGTTTAGTAATAGTTCTAGTTCAGACATATTTAATGAGAAATCACTTGGGTTATATAAATGAGTGGTTCTACCTGACTTCGTCGACAGCGCAGAAGACCGACAACGGAATCCGGAGCTCCAGAAGATCGACATCGAAGAAGACCGACGCGAATCGCGAGTGGCAGAACATCGACAATGCAGAAGACCGACACGACGGATGACAACACCAACGCCGAGGATGCCGACATGGGGAAAGGCTGTGTGAGTATGCGGTAGTGACGGACGTTAGGGTGCGAGGCAGGTAAGTGTGGAGATTGACGGTCTGTGGGGATAGGGGTGGGTTAAGTGAGTTAGGGTTAGGGAGGCGATAGGGGTGGGTTAAGTGAGTTAGGAGTTAGGGGGTTAAGTGAGTTAGGTTGGGTTAAGTGAGTTAGGTTAGGGGCGATACGGGTGGGTTAAGTGAGTTAGGGTTAGGGAGCGATAGCCGCGGGTTAAGTGAGTTAGGGTTAGGGAGCGGGTAGGTAAGTGTGCGATAGTGACGGACCTTAGGGTTAGGGTAAGGTTTAGTGTGGGCTTGTAAGGATTTTGGTGTGCTTGTGTTGTGTGTGGTTTGTGGAATGGGATGTGTTTTGTTTTAATTGTTATTGTGGTGTGTGCAGTGTATGGGGTTTCGTGTTTGTGTACCGTCGGTTATTTCGTTGTCGGTTATGTGTGGTTTCGTGTTTATGGACTGTCGAATATGTGGTGTCGGTGATGTGGTTGTCGGTGTTGTGTGGTTTCGACTATGTCAGGTAGAACCAAATGAGTATATAAGGTTTCAAAAAGTTTAATTATATCATGGTTGTTGCAATAGGCTTTACCTTGGTATGTTATTTCTGAAATGAAAGGAGAAGGTTTCTTTTGATTAATTAGTCTTGCCAAGAATTTGGAGGGAAATTGAGCCCATTCAGAGTAATTGGCGAGTGGTTTGATTTCTTGGAAAGATAGGTTTTCAGCGTGTAAGCAATGGAGTTTCTCCTGTAAATGAGTTATTTGTTTCTCTGTTTCTTGTTTAAAATTTGTAAGTCTAGTTCCAGCTTAGTAATTTCATCCTTAATTTCGGATTCCTTGAGGAGGAGATTTTGCTTATAAAAAGAGGCTTTACTTATAATGGACCCTCTAATTAATGCTTTAGTGGAGGCCCAGAAGATATCTAAAGGAAGTAGGTTGGAATTAAGTGAGTTAAGGAAGTGTTCCAGGAGGGAGTTTGTTTCTTGTATTAGATCCTTTTTCTTTAGAAGGTTTGGATTTAATGACCAAAGGTAGCCTCTATTACTATTAAAACATTTGGTGGACCAATCAATGTTAAGGGTGATTTTCGAGTGGTCTGAAAGAAACCTGGGATCACTGTGAAACACATTATTAAAATTCAAAACAACACTGGAGATTAGGAAAAAAATCCAGTATAGACCAGCTTTTATGGCAATGAGAGTAAAAAGTAAATTTGTTATTGGAGGAATTATTGGGCAGGTAAATGTATGGGTCAAATAAATTGAAATCACTTCTGAGTTCCAAAATGGTTAAGGATGCATGTTTATTATATTTTGCTTTGGTGTTAGTTCTGTCTGTTATGGGGCCCTACTTGGAGTTCCAGTCTCCACCTAATATATAATAATGATTAGGGAAGGAGGAGAGGATTTTGTAAATGGACATAATGAGATTTTGTTAATTAACACATGGGGCATAAACATTGAGCAACAAAATAGGTTTGGCCAAGTAAGAACATTTGGTCGTTATATAGCACCATCTACCCTCGGGTTCTGAACCATATTGCTTAATATCTTCATGGAAAGTTTCTTTAATAATAATAGCCACCCCAGCACTATTAGATCTTTTTTACCAGAGGCTATGATAGATTTAATCCATTTTCTCCCCTGAACAGGGTTCCATTGATAGATAGACATATGGGTTTCTTGTATGAAAATACTTGGTTTAGATTTAAAGACCAGGTGAAGAAAAAGTTTCCTTTTCTTTTCTGATTGCAGCCCTTTAATGTTCCATGACTCTATTAACCACATCCCAAGAGGTCTTCATTGTATCGTAAAACAGGGGAAGATGAGGCAACAAAGAAAGAAAGAAAAAAAGAGTATAACAAATCTCATTGAGTGGGCAAAGGTACTAAGCTCTTCCTGCAGTGACCCTGTGCCTAACCACAAACTACTTAGCCTGGAAGAGCATGGGAAATTAAATATTAGGACATTAAGGAAAAATATATTATGTGAAACATGATGCAGTACTGTTTCAATAAATTCAGTATTAGTGGAGCTATTAGATTCCAAAGTTAAAAAAACAAACCTAAAGAGCACAAATAGCATAACTATTCCTAACAAACTCCTCGCTAGTCCCAGAGCTCACTAGAGCATTAAAATGCAAAAGAGTAACTTTATGGGATTAAAAAATATATGACAGGACATCTAACAACTGTTATTGCGGAGGAATGTCTAGATCCCTTTGTAAGGTATGTGTTTTTTGAGGGGATCACCAAGTCAGCATGATTTGACACATCACAATAGGTGATTAGTATGAGATAGGCGATTATAACTAAACATTAAAAAATATATAAATGCTGCTTTAATTTATATAGTATATAGTATAATACTCAAACTGGCATCAGGTGTCATACTAGGGGAGGCTATGCAAACAAAGAGCTTGTTCAGTCTGGCAATTATCACTAATAGTGAGCTCCATAGATCACCCCTATATATTATGTGTCTGAAAGCCAATCCCAGAGTCAGTAGACACAATAAAATCACAACTTTAACTTGAATCAAGTAACTAGAAATGAGGCTAAAAAAGGTAAATAGGTGATCAGAAAATTTTAGGTGTACTATTCTGTTACATGTCCGTGTATAAAACAATTAAGCTAACATAGGAGAAGCACTGAATCTTGCAAATCACAAAAGTTATATTGACGCTAAGTATCTTCTGTTAAAATATATATATATATATACATTATTTACAAGTAAGTCCTGATAAGTAGTAAAAAGTAAAGATCAAAATAGGACACTTTGTTGACAAACATTTTGATTGTTCACTTAGTAATCAGCTGGCAATAAAATAATGTATATACCAAAGCTAACTCTTAAATGCAGTGACTAACAGCCACAATAACAACTGGCAAGAGGCTCCACTACAAGCACTGAGTAAAATTGTAGGCTGCCCTTGGCAAATCTGCAATTACCAAGTACTAGTCATTCATTTATTGACTTTTCAGTAACATTGAACGCAACAAACAAATTGGAGCCACAATGGTAAGTTCGAAGACAGTGCCTCCTCAGTAATAGTAAATAAGGTTAATTTGCAACAGTCCAGGACACATACAAAGGAAATGTAAGAAGTTAAATGTTTAACAGCATTTTCCATGTTGTCAGGGCATGAGAAGATGGAGCAATCATGCCGGAAAAAAGATGCACTAGGAGGCTAAAAGTACTTACTCCTGGTTTTACGGCTGGATTAACTGTCCAAATGTAATGGGAGCAACAAACTGAGCAAGAGAAGGCAGCAATAAAGAAGTTATGTACTTACCATAACATTCCATGTTTGTACTCCATCTCGCCTACATTCTTGCTGGATCAGCCGATACTAAAGCTTGAGAGCTTTTACTGGCTCGAGGCTAACCCCTATCCCATGCTGCCTCACGGCAATTCCTCAGATCTTGTTTGCAAGAAAGCAATAAGTACCTAACTGTTATGAAATTATCAGAAACTGTATACATACAGACAGATTATGTAATATTATCTATGCCAGGTGGACAACAACTATAACCAGGTCAGACAGCACCAGTATAGTCCACCAGATCCCCCAGAAACAGGAAGGGGGTAGGAGGGAGGGACGCAAGAATGTAGGAGAGATGGACTACAAACATGGAACGTTATGGTAAGTACATAACTTCTTTATGTTATATAGTCCTATCTCACTGTAATTCTTGCTGGATGGGACAGCATCCCTAGCACCTTTATCCCGGGTGGCTCAAGCGAAGAGACTCTTCAGCACAGTGGACCCAAAGGATGACCTGTCCTGGGAGGCCAAATCCAATTGGTAATGAGTGACAAAAGTATGTGGTCTTGCCCAAGTAGCTGCTGCACAAATAGTATCAATTGGGAGCCTAGATCTAAAGGCACATGAAGTAGATACTGCCCTAGTAGAATTGCCTTTTACTTTGTTAGGTAATTGTTTGCCAGCAGTTTGATAAGCAAAGGAAATGCAATCTGAAAGCCATTTTGAAAGAGTAACCTTGGAAACAGGCAAACCCTTATTTTTGTCAGAAAGGGAAACAAATAATTGATGTGATTTTCTGAATTCTTTAGTCTTGTGTAAGTAAAATCTGAGAATTCTGTGAATGTCTATTTGGTGTAGTCTGTACTCCGATTTATTAGAGTGGTTCGGAAAAAAACACTGGTATCCCAATAGTAGTGTTCAGATTATGCTCTGAGCATACCTTGGGAAGAAGGGAGGGGTTTGTCCTGAGTGAGACTCTCTCCTTGTGGAAAATAATGTAAGGAGGTCAAATAGTAAGGGCTTGCAGTTCTGAGCCTCTCCTAGCAGAAGTTATGGCTACTAAGAATAGTGTTTTCCAAGATAACACTTTCAGATCTGATGAAAAGGAGGGCTCCAAGGGTGCAGACATTAATGATGTGAGAATTAAGTTTAAGTCCCAGGGTTCTGATGGTTGTTTGATCAGAGGCCTGAGAAGGAGAACTCCCTTCAAAAAGGTTTTGCACAAGGAGTGTGACATGGTGGGATTTCCCATGAAGCCAAAATGGAAATTAGAAATGGCAGGCAGCTAAATGAACTCTGACCATAGCGGCTGCAGCTCCTTCATGAAAAATTGATGCAAGGAAGGATAAAATAGATTATATAGGAGCTGTATAGGGATCTAAGCCTTGGTTTGCAGCCCAAATAGAAAACCTTTTCGATTTGCTGAAGTATAACTTCTGAGTGGAAGGCTTATGGGATGAGATCAGAATGCGTTTGACTGAAGGGGAGAGGGGGATGCACCTGGCTATTTGTGGAACTGGAGCAGCCATGCTGTCAATTTGAGGGTGTGGATGGAACTGCCCCGACTGATGAATCAGGAGGTCTGGAGATGGTTCCAGAATCCACGGTTCCTCCAAAAGGTAGGGCCACAGGAAGGGAAACCATACTTGTTGTGGCCAGTAAGGAGCAATGAGGATCAGGGTACTCCTCAACTGCTTCACTTTCTGTATTACCTTTGGGATGAGAGGTAAAGGTGGGAAGGCATAAAAAAAGTCCCGGGGGCCAATCATGGACTAAAGCATCCTTTGGTGACATCCCAGATGGGGAATTAGGGCAAAGTAGTTGCTGCATTTGGTGTTCAAGTGAGTGGTGAATAGGTCATAGCAAAGCTAGCCCCATCTGTGAAAGATCTCTTTTGCAATTTCTGCATCCAGGTACCACTCGTGAGGCATCAGAATTTCTTGGCTGAGTTTGTCTGCTATCACATTGGATTTCCCCGGGATGTGCGTTGCTACCAGAAAACGTTGAGTGTCCATCACCCATTTCCAAACTCTTAAGGCCTCTCTGCAAAGCGGGTAAGATTTGGTTCCCCCTTGCTTGTTTGTGCCACACTACAGACATGTTTGACTGGATCGCAATTGTCCCGGTGGGAAGGGAGCTGTGAAGTTCTTGCAACGCATATAGCACAGCTGTCATCTCCATAACATTGATGTGCAAGTGGTTCTCATGGTTCTGCCAAGTACCTTGGACTGTCACTCCCAGATAATGCCCCCCCATCCTATCTGGGAAGTGTCTGTGGTCAAAACCGCTTTCTCTTGGGAAGGAACAAATGAACAACCTAAGAGAAGTTGTTTTGTGTGCAACCACCATGTCAGATCCTTCTTGCAGGTGTTTGTTATGAAAATCTGATGAGACAATGGAATGTCTTGCATCAACCATTGGGTAAATAGCAGCCACTGAAGCATTCTCATGTGTAGATGGGCTAGAGGAACTAATAGGATGGAGGAGGGCATAGTCACTAGGACTTGAAGGACTACCCTGGCTTGAACGTTTTGACTGTTTAGCAAGGATCTGACTTGATTGCGGAGAGACTCTATTCTTTCTGGTGTTAGTCTTGCTGACATGTTGGTTGTGTCTTTTTCTGAGCCTAAGAATACAATGTGCTGCAAAGGAGATAAGGCTGATTTTTTTAGGTTGACTGTGATTCCTAAACTGACGCACAAGGATAGAGTCTCGTCCCTGGTTCTGATGAGTTGATGCTTGGTGGTAGCAGTGAGGAACCAGTCGTCTATGCATGGAAACACCTGGAATCCTTGATGTCTCAGGTGAACCGTTATCACTGCCATGCATTTGGTGAAAATTCTGGGGGCTGTAGTGAGACCAAAGGGCATTGTTCAGAACTGAAAATGACTGGCTCCCAGCCAGAAGGGTAAGTGTTTCCTGGAGCTCCTGTCCATTTTGATGTGGTAGTATGCGTCCTGAATATCTGTTGATCACATCCAATTGTCTTTCCCAATAAAAGGGAATATTGACTGCAGAGTGATCATTCGGAACTTTGATTTCTTTACAGACTTGTTGAGTCTGCTGAGATGTAGAACTGATCTCCAGTCCCCTGTCTTTTTTGGAACTAAAAAGAATCGAGAGTAAGTTCTGGATTTTATTTGCTCTGTGGGGACTTCTTGGATGACTCTTTTTTGCAGCAATGAGATGACCTCTGATGTTGCACGGTCTAGTTGAATGGGTGGCACGTCTGGTAGAGACTGGTTTGTTGGGGGTTCGGAAACAAAGGGAATTAGATAACCTCTGGATATTATGGTGAGTACCCAATGATCTTGCAAGATGTTTAGCCAGGCGCTTGGATACAGTGATAGATGACCCCAACTGCCTCCAGAGATGGACAGTCTGGCAACCCCTCGGGGTGATGGAAGGGGTGATCAGAGAAGGTTTCTCTATCTCCCTGATGTTGTGGATCTTCTCTGTCTCAAGGGCAGTGTCTTCCATTATATCCTCTCCCTCTGCCTCTAGGAGATGGTTGACCTTGTGCCTGAGGGTAACCTTTTTGGGATTTGCAGAACCACATTTTCCCTCCCTTATTACCCTTAGGATAGGGTCTGGACGGGAGGGAGAAACAGACTCCGGCAGATAAGGTTTTCCCTTCCTGCTCGCACCTGGTCAAAATCTCTTTCACCTGGGGTCCAAAAAGAGATGAACCATCAAAGGGTATGTTAGTGAAGGAAGACTTAAAGGATTCCGTGAAATTAAAAAGATGCATCCAAGAATGTCTCCTGAGGGATATTCCTGCTGTGGCTGCCCTACTTTCTCCATCTGCTGCATACAATATCAGCCTGATGGAGGAGTTAGCTACTGATGTAAGGGTGGAGAGCTGCACAGAAACCTTATCCATGGATCCTGGAGCTACTGAACCCTGGAGGGAATCTCCCAACTCCTTCAGGAGATCCCTCTGAAGACGAGTAAAATGTGTAAGGTAATTTAGCAAGCTTAGAGTAAATGCCACTGAAGAGAAGGTACACTTCCCATACCTCTCCATCGTCCTAGACTCCTTGTTAGGAGGATGGATATTAGAAGATGTTTCGGATAACTCCTTCTTGGTGGCTGCTTCTACCACCATAGCATCAACGGGAAATCCTTTGGTAAGAAAAACTTTATCTTCAGGTGCTGTCATAAATTTATTTGGCCTACTTGGGACAGGCTCCACTAAATCTGGGGATGCCCAGGCTTTCCACGATATGACCCCTAAGAGTTGTTCATAAGGCGGTGTCACCCAGGAGGTGGAAGGTTGGAAACCAAAGGCCTCAAGATACACTGATTTGTCCTCAGTAGGGTTAGAGGGCTTCCAGTCACCCCTCTGTGTAAGGATTTCTGGGATGTCAGAAAAGGAGACATCCTCAGAGAGGAATCTAGGGGACCCTTCTGATTCCTCCAAATCAGTGTCAGACGTGACAGACTCAGGTGAGTCAACACACTTCCTCTTACACAGCCTCTTCTGAGGGAGCTCTCCAGTGGGATAATCTGGGGAGGTCTGGGAAGATGGGGCACCTCCAATGGGGGCTGCTTGGGTCTCTGGTTCCCTACGCTGTGGGGGTGGCAGGGGGAAGAGGTTGCTGCCTGCTGCTGGTGGGACACAGGTTCCAAAGGTATGGCTTTTGCAGAAGATAAAGCCTTCTCTATTGCTTCGAAAGCCTTCCCCCCCGCTCTGAAGAAGATCGCCATTCCGAGGAGACGGATGGTCAGCTCCGAGCAAGGGGGAACGGCTCCAAAGCAGATGTGGGAGCCGAGCTGAGTCTTGCCAAGGCACCGAGAGGGAGGGTCTGTTCCGAAGAAAACCCAGGGTGACTATCCCACTCGGAGTCGACTCGAGAGAGTCGGCTCCCAGATCCCTTGGCTGCAGTCTGAGCCACTGAGGATAGAGTAATTGGTTTCAAGGAAGCAGGGAGGATCCCCGGAACTGACGGATCCAAGATGGAAAAACCTGAAGTAATTGACTCCAAGAGTGAAACAGTCAGAGGAGGAGCAGTGGTTCGTAAAGGGGTCGGCTCCGAGACCTTTGGATCTGGAGGGGCCAATTTATTTGCCAGCGCTGGATCTGAAAGCAACCTCTTCACCACCCGTTCAATGTCCTCATCTGAAAGTGTCCTGGAGGATCTGGTGGAGACAGAAGGAGATGATCTCCTCTCCAAAATAGAAGATCTCAACGTAGGTGACACAGGATCAATATCATGTAAATGTCTCGGTACTGAAGGTTGCCTCAGCACCAAGGACACAGACGGTACCAATATGGAAGAAGCTAAATCAGAGCCAGAACTCCTTGGCTCCGACGCTTTGGTCTTTTTGGATGGCTCCAAAACTCGGGCCAAAGATTTTTGTTTAGAAAACTTAGGGGCTGCCTGACCAAGTTCTAGCTGTTCCTGGAAGGAACTGGTCATAAGACCCCTATCAATAAGTTTTCATTTTCTCTCATTCAATACCCTGGTACTAAACACATGGCAAATGGTAACAGGGCTCTTGCAAATTAGCTTCACCCAAACAGTACACGCAACTGATGTGACTGTCTGTCAAAGACATTTTTTGTGAGCATCTATCACACTTTTTAAACCCCGAAGGGCAATGGTCCTTATGCTCTCTATCCTTTTCTTTAGACATTCTGACTGAAAAACTATAGTCTAGCTAGAGAAGGCAACAACAATAATTAACTACTAACTACAAAGGTAACAATAAGATAGTGACAGATAGAAAAAAGTCTATTGTATATATAAACTTTTTTTTCTTTTGTTTATGTAAGACACACACTCAGGGAGGAAAGGCCCTCTAACTTAAATGGGCACTATGGCCCTCTAATTTAATTTAAATGGGTTGTACAATCCTAAGGGGAAAATAGGAGTCAGAAACTCTCAGAACAGTCACACAGAGAGATAACAGTAATAAAGACTGTAATAAAATAAGAAAAGTTGAGAAAGGACTAGATTTAGATAATAAATCTGTTACTTAGCCAACGAGCCAGTAAGACACAACCTTGAAGCTTTTGTGGCAAACGAGATCCGGGGAATTGCCATGAGGCAGCATGGGATAGGGGTTAGCCTCGAGCCAGTAAAAGCTCTCGAGCTTTAGTATCAGCCGAGTCAGAACCAAATATCAGCCCTGAACCCATCCAGCAAGAATTACGGCGAGATAGGACTACATAACATCCAACGTTTTGTAGCTAATGGTAATGAAGGGTGGAATTTCCAGGAGTGATTTTAGTTCACTGTACCTTTAAGAGCTGCAGGACTTCTGAGATAAAGGAGTCAAAGGGCAGGGTGAAGTTCATAGGTTGTAGGTCCTCCCTATGCTGGTAGGCATCGTTGGGGACCAAAAGCAATACAGAGAGTGCAGGCCCAATTGGATTCTCATTTTTCAGCTGGCAAAATCAAGACTAAAGAGAAGGTAAATGATTAAATTGCGACACTTAGGTAAAAAGCTGTATTTTTATTCTATATCAACATTGTTGTTGGGGCGGCGCAGTGGTGCAGCGGTTAATGCTGTCACCACCACCACAACGAGTTCTCGATTTCGATTCTGGGGTGCCTCTGTGTGATGTTGCATGTTCTCCCTTCCTAGATTGGGGTCTCTCGGGTCCGGGTCCTCGGTTTCCTACCATCTAAAGAACAGCGCTTCTGGAGCATTTCTCCCGAGCCTCCGCTGAAAGGACTTTCCCAGTGGAACCTAGTCGGACTTTCCCCAGTCAATAAAAATTGTGTTCAGTAGAACAAATTAAAATAGATTCTATTCTGAGTTGTTCAACGCTCGACTGTATCCATTTCAGGTGATTCTTTAAAAATGTTTGTGAAGATTGCTGTAGCTTCTTTAGTGTTGCTGACAGAGTACTTGGTGCCATGATGTTGGAAAGACAGTGTATTGGGATAGTTTATAGATTAGTACTAGGCTAACTGCCCTTGCAAGCCTAGCCAATTATCCCCTGTGAGATTCAAACCCTGTACCTTGTGTTTATAAGACAAACACTTTAACCATTAGGCTACCCTCATTTAAAAATTGATCTGTTTTTTGATAAGATATGCACAGAAGTGGGCAAGTTTTTATCTTTCCAGTTTTTTTGGGATGGGAGGTCGTGGGAGAGAGAGATTTTATACCCATTCCAAGTTATATGTTTCTTGTTTTTGGTAGCTGTCAGTATTTTCAAAACATGTTGATAGTTTAGCAACTTGGCATACACTAGTCTCGGCTTGTCAGAATTCAAGGATGGTCTAAGAGCTCTGTGAGCCCTTTCAATAATTATGTGAGCAGTGTCTACTGAGTTTTCCAAGAATAAACCAAATATTGACATGATAGTCTCTGGAAGTTTGCTGTGATCAATCCGTTCCGCTATGACTCTTATGATAATATTACGTCTAGATCAAGCCTCTAGATCCAGTACTTTCTGTTGCATTTCCTGCATAACTTTAGCATTGGAGCTGGCTTCTTTTTGCATCTGTTCAATTTTAACTTCATTGGTTAATGGAGTCTCCAGAAGTCTTTAGTTGCACAGAGAAGTCTTGTATAGCCATTTGAATAGGATGGAGAGCTATTTTTAAGTCTTCCAGATTTGTATTTTCTTGTTTGCTTTTCCCAAATGCTTTAGTGGGTTTCTGTAGTTTCCCTGTTCTGGGTCTCTTAGTCTGAGCATCCTTCTCAGGAGAAGCTTCTTCTTCTTCTTTCGGCTTTTCCTGGTTAGGGGTCGCCACAGCGGATCACCTTGTCCACTCATGATTGGCAGTGGAGTTTTACGGTATCGAGTTGCCAGCCTGGCACCCAACCTTCCACAGAAGGCATACACACACACACACACACACACACACACACACACACACACACACACACACACACACACACACACACACACACACACACACACCTAGGCCCAATTTAGAGTGTCCAATCCACCTGCAGCATGTCTTTGGGATGTGGGAGGAAACCGGAGTGCCCGGAGGAAACCCATGCGACCACAGGGAGGACATGCAGACTCCGCACAGAAGGCACCCCAGCTGAGGACCAAACTGGAAAAGCTCTTTCTGTGAGACAACAACACTAACCGCTGCACCACTGCGGCTGCCCCCTTCTCAGGAGAAGCTATTGTAGAAAATTTAGTTTTGCTAGTTTGTATATCCATATGGTCAAGTTCAGATGACATCTTTTGATGCTTTAGAAAAACAAAGGCCAAGCAGCAGCGGCAGACCAGATGGAAAGCACATGGAGAGGGGACCTAGAGAAATCCACGGTAATCTTTCTTAAATTAGATGTCAAAAGTTATTTTTGTTAAAATAATCCATAGAAATGAGTTATAATCTGCAAGGTACTGGAATTGTTTTATCTAAGAGAAGTACTCTCAAGCCAAAAAAGTTGATGTTTTTGCAGTGTATGGCAGAGCTGAGGGAAAGCAGTGTCTATAGGATGGCATCCATCTTGATCTCCTGTTACCATACAATTTCTGAAGGACATGAAGTCTGAAACTCAAATGACTGTCATTATTTAGTGAATTCATTCCTCACTGAATTGCCACAAAAATCCAGAAAAATCACAATTTTTATGAGGAACAGAACAAAAACAGGACGCAAAAATCTGCACAGTTAAAGGTATGTCCAGTAGTAAGTAATTTTTTTCCTGTCCAGATAGTTTGTTCATCAGCTGTCTTTGAGTATTTAGGAAAGTCCAAGATCATTAATTGCATTCTTCAGTTTACTTATTTTATTTTTTAAACATTTAAGTGGGTAAATGATCTGTTTTTTATGTTTCATGGCATAGGCAAAGTAGAATAACTGCAGAAAAAAAAAAAACAATTGATTGACTTCCTTTAGGGTCAAATGTCTTGGATATTAAGATGACAGTCAGGAATCCTGTTGGTGGTGGTGGTAAGATCTATACTAAGCCTACAAAGAGTCTTATGGTTGCCTATACTGATTTTACTTAGTATCTGTTTGGGAGATCATGAAATGTTAGATGTATTTATAACAATTACTTCTTTTTATTTAAAAGCCATGTTCTACTGTTCACTCACATTGTTACCTTGTTACTTCTTTGGTGCAGGAATACTTCAGGGAGCCCTGGTAAAGAATGACTATCAGGTTTAAGTCAGGAATTTGATATGGAAGTAATGCTTAGAATATACATGTATGATCTTTTACCACCTAAGCATCCTACTATTTTATATCACCCTATCTTATCTAAGTTTTTCTGCTGCATTTGTTTGACGGGTAAGTGGACCATACAACATAAACTCCTTTTGTCAGTCATGATTATTATTTGTTTATTTAAGTCAACAGGTAGATGGACTGGACTACAAGGAATTTTCTCAGCTATGACCTTTTTACCAAGTATTATAAATATAAAATGCATAGTGGAAAATACTCCATGTCTGTCAGTGATCAACAGAGATCATAGTGTAGTTGTGAGTAATAATAATACCAATTTGTTAACCGCTCGGGCCACATCTAGTTAAAGACTTGCTCAAAGTCACACAGTGAGAGAGAATCAAACCCTGCACCACAGCAACTACAGCACACAGCCTTAGCATTTTCTTTTGTAAGGTGACGATGCTACTCTGGTAGCAATCTGCTAATTTGGCAGTTGGTCTTCTTTTGGCTTTTCCCGGTTAGGGGTCGCCACAGCGGAACTCCAGTCCGCTAATGATGGGAGGTGGATTTTTACGGTGCCGAGTTGCCAGCCCGATGCCCAACCTTCAAAGAAGGCACACCCATTCATGCACACACCTACCTGTATGTCTTTAAGCATCACTCGACCGCGGGGAGGACATGCAGACTCCACACAGAAGGCGCTCCAGCCGAGATCATTAGGGGACCGGAGTTCTGCTGTGGCGACCCCTAACCAGGAAAAGCCGAAAGAAGACTAACTGCCAGATTAGCAGATTGTTGCCAGAGTAGCGTTGTCACCTTACAACAGAAAATGCTCCAATTCAGTTTTTGGCTGGGGTGCCTTTTGTTTGGTATCTGCATATCCTCCCTGTAGTTACATGAGTACACTGGTTTCTTCCTACATCTGAAGGGCATGTGATAGGTGGATTGATGATTCCGAATCATCCAGAGGTGCACATATGTTGCATGTGTGATACGGATGATGATTGGAAGGGAAAAAGGAAATTCACCCCGGGGATCATGTCAGTCGCCTTGCTAGACAGGGGTCCAGGGAAGTAAATAGTGTGGGAAGAAATAACCAGGGAATTGTTATGGCTAGGCTTGTATAGGCCCTAGGGCTGATAGCCTAGTACCAACCTATGAACCTATAAGAAAGGCTGTAGTCTACTTCTGTTCCTTACTTGCCTATAAATTATGTGTCTGGCAGTGTTTTCCGGCTGATCTAGTTTGTAGATGAGTGGAACTTGGGAGTCATTGTCAAGTCCTCCCTCAATGTCCACGTCCTTAAGAAAACTTACACTTGTATATACCTGGGGTATTAAAATGGACTCAAATTAAATGCTAAAAAGTACAATATTATCACATTTGGTAAGCAACCCTTCCACAAACATATAATATAGACAGCACCCAACTCCAAAATGAGAATGTTGTTAAAGGGCTTGGAACTTCGGTTAATTGTTCCTTCTCCTTTGGTTATCATGCAGTGACAGTCATCAGAAAGCCCTGTTACTTAACAGTGCTTGATTGCCAAAGGAATATCATCCAGATCTAGAGGTCATCATCCCCTTATATTCAACATTAATTAAGCCAGTTATTGAATATGATGCCCCCTTTGGGATGTACATTAGTAAACATCTCAAACAACTAGAAAGATGTCAGTGGCTCGTAACTAAGATGATCACTGGTTTAAAAACTTTAAGCCACCAAAAAAGACTGGATGCGCAATCGCATATATTTTTTATAAGATATTTCAGCATCTTATAGACTTCTGAGGGAAGATCTGTGCACTGCCTTCCATATCATTAGGAACCCCCAGTGGTCTTGGATCTCTTGTATCATCACAAATCAGATAGTTCCACAAATACCAGAACTAGGGATCTAAATTTTCATCAGCAAATAAATTAAACATTGTGTTGAGATAGATTCATTACAGGTGCATTCCCCACTTCTGGAATAGACTCTTGCTACAAATATTATCTTCCTTTGGAGGATAACTGGATGATTGCAGAAAGTGAAACAAGCCAGAATAACAATAAGTAAGGCAGCATTAGACATATTTAACAGAAATAATTAAATTATAAATTTATATTCATATTTATTTGAAATCTGAGAGTACAGCCCCAGGATGCAGTAAGATTACATGCTGTTGGGGAGATAACTGTGCTTTTTTGCTGTACTTCCTATGCTATTTTACAAGCTTTTCATGGTATTATGTGCTGTAATGTTATACCTACTGATGAAATGTCACCCTAGGTGATGTCTGAGTTATATTTGTATTTTGATTCTTCAGTTGATCTCATATGTTAGAAACAAACTGTCTCTGGGTTGGTTGTGTTGATGTTGACAGCTAAACATTTCTATAATTTATCTCCTCAAACTAAGAATAACCCATTCATTCATAGAAGTGCCATACAATACTCAATAAGTGTGATAGAATTCATAACTAAGGGTCTTGATGTTCTGCTGTAAGCTAAGAATTTCAGTGTATTAAGGGAAGGTAATGGCCCTACTGGAAGAACTTGAAAATTAAGGTATAAGTTAATAGCACACCTCTTTGGGCAGTATAGACATATTCTGCTTTTAATAGCATGCAACTTGTTGTCCCCATTTGAGTGGACTGCATACAGATTTAGTACATCTATAGACTTCTCCATTGCCACTTTATGATGAATGTGTAACAGCTATCCTCTGAAGATTATGACTGCAGTTCCTGGGAAGGGCACCCTCAATACCAGTTTAGTACCTACATCCCTTGTTAAGAAGGTGGATACCTTGTAATGTGTGCTGAGAATGCCATGACCTTACTGAAGTCCTTACAGCATACATGTAGTTTGCAAAGGTCATAAAGGTGAACTTTGTAACAGTTTCTGTGAGCAGACTAATGGTGGCAGTGGTGGTGGTAGAGTTATTGCCCACTTAGATGACTTCCATGTACCGAACAGCAAAAATGATGTCTTTGTGAAGTGCAGATTTCACCCTCTTTTATGAAACCAACTGGGAATGCTTATTACATTACTAGATAATACTGTGTTTATCAGACTGGGAATGCTTAATCTGAAGTAGTTTACTTCATTTGATCTTCAACTGTGGGTTACAGATCCGTATTGGATCCGAGCCGGCAACTTTTGCTAGCATCAGCACCGAGCTCTAAACTCCTCCCCTTACCCATAATACACATCCACTGCCTTTCATCCCCAGATCTCGTTTGCCACAAATTGCTTCAGCATCGTGTCTCTTGAGCTCCAACTAGTCAGTGGATATAAAACTTGTCAGTATCTTTTTTTTTCATCTCAGATTTGACTAATAGTTTAGTATAGGTCCCCTTTCTCCTCCCCTCGCTTGGTGCATTGAGTTTTTAGAGTGTTAGGTAGTTAGAGATAGTTTGTTCTGTGGTGTAGAGTCTAGCTTCCACTCCCCCCTCAGTGTTTCTGCTTTATACGAGTGTGGTGAGTGTGTGTGTGTGTGTGTGTGTGTGTGTGTGTGTGTGTGTGTGTGTGTGTGTGTGTGTCTGTGTGTGTGTGTGTGTGTGTGAGACTGCAGTATGGCTGAAAAGCTTGTCTTGAAGCATTGCACAGAGTGTAGCCAGAAGTTATTCCCTGCAGATGGCCACACTCTGTGTGTTTTGTGTTTGGGCATTGCCCATCTGAGTGTGGACTGCAGTATTCAATCCTTGCACCATTAAGGATAGAAAGGCCAAGTTGGCCCTCAAAGGCCTTCTTCTCCCTTCAGTGTCTGTTTCCTCTTCTCCAGCTTCGATCACAGCAGCTGTTGTGGCCACCTCTCCTTCCTCTCTTCTTCTGGCTTCTCCACTCTCCAAGGCTGGGACTCAACCTTCTGTACCAAAGCCTGTGGTAGTGGAGCAGAAAAAGGGTAGAGAGAAGGAGAGAGAGAGTTGAAGACGTGGGAAAAGAGAAAGAGGTCTCCGGAACTTACTTCAGTTTCTCGGGCCTCAGTGCCCCGACCCGCCAGGTCGGAGTCCGTGGCCTTGTCGAGGTCCACCCAGTCCTTGTTGGCTATTGATCTGGATAAAATGATGAGGAGGTCCCAGATCCAGATGGGGGTCTTGCCAGCCCCCTTCCTCCCCGAGAGTGGAGCTCGCTCCCTTTTTTCAAACCTATATCTCCTTCTCCAATCCGACCTTTGGGTTTGGAGTACTTGGATCCGAGGTTGACTTTGGTCAGGGGGTCAGCGCCAACAGTACCTGTTTCCTCGATGCCGGCAGCTGCCTGGAGCATTTCGGATCTGACCAGCTTGGATCTGAGCCACTCAGAGCCTGAGCCTGGGTGTCGGATCTGAGGATGTGGAACCCTTTTCTTCGGCTCTGAGCTTGTTGGATCAGGTTCCCTTCCTCGGAGCTCCATCCACCTCAGGCTCGGCTCCGATTCTCTGGTTGGGCCTGTGGAGGCAGGCCTTCTTATTGTTTTCTCAGGAGGCTCACTCTCCTTTGGCATTCAGTGTGGTAGAATGGGTTCTCTCTGCTGGATCGAGACCCCTGACTATCTCCTCGGACTCTGCCCAGACCCCTCGGCTCTGTCTACGGTCCCCATCATTTTAACAGAGGGGCAGCCCATGCTCAAAGAGCCCCAGACGGTTCCCCCCAGGGAACAAGGTGCTTGCCAGCTCCCCCAGGATAGCCCCACTGGAGAGGTACCTGGCAAGCGTACATACAAGAGGAGGTGCTTGGACTCCCCTGAGTCCCTCACTGAGGACACGGACTTAGATGATGGGGAAGGTTCCACTAGGTCACCTCCCGAGAATGAGGAAAAGTAAAAATCTTGTCATATGGATGAGAGAGTCTGCAAATGAGTGGATTTTAGCTGTTGTAGAGTAGCTTACGAGATGCAAGGTATTTGTAGAAGTAGGAAATCAAGAATATTTTGTAAACTGACCTGGATGAATGGTAGAATGAGTACATGGAGAGAATGAATGGTGCGCTGTGGATTGGTAAGAAAAAGAGACACTGCTGGAAGGGGTAGTGAGTTTTGGGTGAAGTGTTAACCTTGTGGCAAGTATCAGCTTGCTGGTGAGACATGCACTAGGGCCCCCTTGGGCCTAACTCCGGAGATGGAGAGGGTAGGTGTATAGGGGAGGACTGAGTGTGGCCACACGGAGAGGGAAAGGACAGACCTTGCATGTCCATAGTTTATGTAGCTGAAGAAATGAGAGGTGGATATATTACAGAATGGGTATTACTACTTGGGTTTAGCTATTTCAAATGGGAAAGAACAGGGGAAGTGGGCACATTATTGCAGGAATGGGGTTGTTTGTGGGGGAATGGAGTGGCAGGAGAAGATCGTTGATGGGTAGTATGTAGTGGGGTCTTGGGACAAAACAGGGTAGTTGTAACCCTGTAATGTGGCCCTCATGATGATGATGATGATGATGATGATGGTCCTGTGGGGACATGTATTAATGCAATAGGAAAGAAAAAAGGATATTGAATCAGGAGTTGGATTGTCTATATGGAAAGGTGGAGTTTCAGTTTAGAAGTCTGAAAGCTTTAGGAGATTATGAGGAAGCTGGAGTTGTGACTATATATAGAGAGAAATGGGAGGTATAAAAGCAGTAAATGATCAGTAGGTCTGAATATAAGCAGGCATGTAGGATGGACAGAATGTTGGTGGACGAGCAATCAGGACATGAGGCAAGAAATGTCTGCATTGTAGAAAGACTTATATTTGATGGTGCTATGCTGGTTATGGCACCAAAATGAAGTTTGGCATAAGGGGAGAGGTAAAGCTGGAATTCTGGGAAATAGAGGTGAGTGGAGAGAGGAGTTTAGTTGCAGGAGATGTTGGGGATAGTTATTGAGACTAAGACTGAGACTAAGAGGAAGATAGAATTGGAGGTACCGAATGGGAAGATATTAAGGCAGCATGGAGAGGAGGGAACAATTTGGAGATGTAGGGGGCATAACATTAAAGTTTGGAATGGAAACTAAAGGGAAAAATGAAAAGGATGGATGGTATGGATAAAGGTGGAAGATGGAAAAAGAAAGGTAAGCAGTGAAGGACTAAAGAGGGTTTTGAAAGTTCTTTACAAAGTTATATGGATAAGCACAAATGGAAGGCACAATTTTTGATGAATTACACATTAGTAGAGAGGGCATGATAGGGAATGAAGTAGAGAGAGGGTTGCACAGTATTTTTGATGGAGTGGTTATAAAAAACACATGAGGGGCAACTCAATGAATAGAAAGAGAGAGGTATTGGGGATCTGTATAAGCAAAATGATGTAAGGTAAATATTTTTATATAGTTAGTTTGCTTACTGGAGTAGTACACCGATCACAATAGACGACTTGCAGGTATAGCCCAGGTGTATAGTTTTGAGGAGTATAGGGAAGCATATCAGGTGAAGGTAAGATGTTACTTACTCTGTAGTTTGATACTTAAGGCCAAGAAGGATGGTGCGGGGGAGTCAATGAATGAAGTAGAAAAGGTAGACAGCAAGGAATGGGGAGAGAGGGGGAAAGGAAAGGTATGGCTCATCTACCAGAAAGAATCAGATGATGGAGCTGAGGATGAGATGGAGGAGTGACAGAGAGCTATGGACAAAATATGAGGTAAGGTGAGGAGAAGGTGGTGGCAGCCTGGTTAAAGAGCGAGAGATAGCAAGGATCTGGAACTGTCAAGAAATTAGTGAAGTGAGGATCAGAAAAGCTGAGAGAGAGATTAGGGATATAGTATGAGGTGGAATAGAGGGGAGGTGAAAACTAGGGTTTGGGATCCCAGGACTTGGAAGAGAAGTAGGGTGTAGGAAAATGTGGGTCTTGATGTAATGAGATAAGGGAAGACTGAACTGATTGATCAAGATGAGGAATATAAAAGAATAGTTAGTTTAGATGTTGGAAAGGGTAAAAGTGGGATGTGCCCGAGGAAGAAGCAGTAAATGTGTGTGTGTGGGGTGGGGGGGGGTGTTCAGATTTTGAATTTAGCCAGGTTGTTTCATCTCCCCATGTATGGGGAAGGAGGTAGTACATTTTGCACAAGCCCATTCATAAACATCTCCTTTTTGGTTTGTATAAAGCATCAGGTTTTATTTTTAAGTGGAAAGCAATATTTTCATGTGCATACTAGTTTGATAAAATAAATGAAGATATTCTGAAAAAAAAATGTTAAGCAAGTTAGCAGAATACTTGAAGAAGGTGAACAAATGCTGCTGTTTTAGAGATGATGGTTAATAAGGGACTAATGAAGAAATATTGCATAATGCATACATAGTACCACATTATCTATGTTATGCTTAATTACTAAACAAATCAGTTAACACTTTTAATTAGCCTTTATTATATCCTTACTACATTTATCCCTCATGACTAATCCTTCAGACTAAATGTTTTCCCCAACTGTCTCAGATGAACCAACCTTACTGTACTTTCTGTCTTATAATGCTTCAACCTTCTTTCACTGCAACCTGCAACCTTTTGAAATCCTTATCTATGTGATTATCCTAAAACCTGTTGTACTGCTAAGTCACACAAATGCTCAACGTACACATACCCACCACTGAAACTCTCTAGTGGGGGGGGGGTTAACTACTTACCAGTTACAAGCAGAGCATATTATTACTTAACACATTGTTATTTAAAAATCTTACTCATGCCCTTAAAACACATGTCAATCAAGAACCATTTGTACTCTCTTAGGGACAGACAGGACAATGTCATCACATTGGTCAGATCCAAGTTCAAATCTAATACTGGTAAAAAGGTATTTTTCACAGTTCATATGTTCATAGGAGGTTAATAAACTAATGGGCCTAGGGCCTTTACAAGCCTAGCAGTGTAAAAAAAACAAGTACCCTAATTGACCATAGACAGTCATTGTTAGCAGAGTGATTCAGTGATCAGCACCCACTACCTCTGTCCATGAAGGACAAAGGTGCCACCCCCTGGGGTGAATTTATGGTCACCCATCCAGCTGTTGAGGATGTGCTTAAATAGGGTCATTGAGGAGCACTGCTTCAAGTGAAGTGGGAGCTTATTCCAGAGGAGTGGCAATCTTTGGGAGACATCCCTAATTTATGGTCACCCATCCAGCTGTTGAGGTTGTGCTTAAATAGGGTCATTGAGGAGCACTGCTTCAAGTGAAGTGGGAGCTTATTCCAGAGGAGTAGCAATATTTGGGAGACATCCCTATCTCTCCAACATGTTCTGTTAATGTTACAGGCCTGGGTGAGATCCCTGGAGAGAGTGACTGTTGTCCCATTTGATTTGCGGATGTGCAGCATTTCCATTAGGGCAGGGTCAGAGACTGCTCTGTAGGCCAGGCACATGTCGCCTCTCATTAGCCTGTATGATACAGAATACAGTGACAGGGCTTTCACTCTCCATGTATGACATGATTTGGAGGCCCTGGATTCTCTTGATTAGAAACCTCTGTGGTTTCTTCAGTTGATGCAAATGTCTGGTGAGGTACATACAGAGGAGAACATTGTAATCAATTAGTGGTCTGATAACGGATGAGTACAGTGGAGTTATAACCTCCTTCGTATTGGATGCAATCAGCTGCATGGAGCAATCTACAAAATGAAGCAAGGAAACAGCTGAGCTTAAGCGACTTTAAAACTAAACTAAAAGTGAATTAACTTAATGAATCCTACTGTTCATACTTTCAATTTGTACTGTATCCGCTAAACCCCATTTCTCAACAAATTTGCTTTCATTATTAGTGTTGATTATGCTTTTGTTGATTTTCGCAGCATTGATGCTTTGAATGTTAGTGTTTACATAACTAAACTGATTTTCTTAGCAAGCATGTTTGTTGGTATTTATATAACCACTGCATTTTCTACTTATAGTAAATGTGAATACTCTTGTTGATATGCATGTTTCTATTTGTACTGCTCTTTTTTTAATTTCTCCAAGTCTTTTAGGTTTCTAATACCATGACAGGAATGAACCCCATTCATAAGTCAAAGTACGATTACTGTTCATGAAATTAGTATTGTTTCAGTCTTTGGTGATCTAATGGGGCCTTAGTCATGGCTGAAAAGGGTCAATTGACCAGCTTACCCACCCTGTTACCAAATAGCAATGAATAAATAAATAAATATTATTAAGCCCTGAACTGTGGGATATGAAATAAAAAAAAAACTATTCCAAGAATTCAGAAACGATTACAGCGAGCCTTACCACCAGTGGCTTCCCCCGCACAGTACCCTTTCCAGTTCATAGACCACCCTACAGCTGAGGTTTCCCATAAGTGTGAGGATCAGTGAAAAGGGCATTTCTGCTGGCAGAGCTGCATGATAATGAGGAAATCTGGGGGAGTGGCTAATGCTAATTAGCCATGTGATCTGCCCTAGAAATGCCTGTGGATCCAGATTTATGCTGATGAGCTATTCAGAGTATTGTTTGGTTCTATAAATTACCACTAGTGGAGAAAAAAAATTAACACCATCAAAAGACAGTCATCATGCAGTAAAATTAATGAAAGCAGTTGTGTTGCAGCTAAGGTCTAAACATTAGAGATGATGTGGGTGTGGCTTAGTGTATGGAAGTTTGTGTGTGTGTTCCTGCCCTGGATGGTCACAATAGGGAGTTAGGTAGGGAATGGAGAGTGTGGATGATTGTGTGTGTGTCAAAGCATGTGGGTGAAATGGTGTGTGTGTCTGGGTGTTTAAACAACCCAATTTGAGGGGCACCAGCTTGGGAATAGCACAAGGTGCCATAATAGCTAGCTAAGGTTCTGGTACTGATTCTACTACATATGTGTGTTTGTGTGTAGGGGGCGTTTATGCCAGTGTGATACATGGGTCGGTAGTGTAAACAGTACCGTTGCCATAGTACTGACAGTGCTAGAGGTAAAAAAAAAAAGTAAAATTCAGCAATGTACTAATGAGCTGATAACGAGGTCTATTTAATGTGGTCTTTTCTGTCACTGAATGACATTTTCCATACATTCTGTAAACTGAACTACCTGAAGTAGGCAATTTTTGCAAATGGAAGGATTTTTTCTGAATTCCAGGGCTTGTAAATATAAGTAGATGCTATAAATACCGAACAGCTTTTTTCTAAAATGTTGGATAGGTTTCACAGGAGAAAATAATATGACTGTATCCTCTGAAATGTTTGGTTTGTTATTGCTTGAGAAGTTGAGTTTGATATCAAATTGTAATTCTTGAACTATTGTCTTGTTATTTATGCTAGAAAGAATAATGGTATAAATAAACATGCTTACTGCAAATACTGAATTATTTTGTCAAGCATGCTTGCAACAATTGATGTGCAAAGCAACTCTGTATGACTGTACCACCAGTCCACCTACCTTGTAAACAAATCAAATCAAGTAATTAACTAGCCATCTAAGTAAATAAATAATAAAATATTCCTATGTACTGTCAGGGTGGAAGGAAGCTGAAGTCATTTCTCTGTTTATATCAGGAAATAAGTTTGATGTAGGCCACCAGCATATAACATGCTTAAACAGTCTGATCTGTAAAGTTCTAAGCACTGTAGCAGGACTACTCTGTCATTCAGTATGTATCTATGAGAGAAAGACCTTGCTAGAGTAATTTTGGCATAATTTATGACTACATAAGTAAATCAGGGTCAAAGGAATATCATACTTGGAGTTAGCTTGACTTAGCAATATAAGGTTCATAAGGTTCTTAAGTATGTGCTAGGCTAACGGCCCTATAGTCTATATAAGCCTAGCCCAAGAAGATTCCCGGGGTGAACTTCCTATTGCCCACCCACTCGTCAAGACTTCTCTTAAAGAGGGCCAGTGAAGTGCTCTGCTTGATGTGAATGGGAAGTTTGTTCCAGAGTATGAGAAGTCTTGAGTTAAGAACCTGTCCCTCCAGCATGTTCTGTGATGTGTTTTGATTTAATATCCCGTTAAGGAATTAAAACAGTCAAATAATCAGAATATGAGTATCTGATGTCATCTTCATTTTTATTAACATGTGGGTTACAGATCCAGTCCTCGGATCCAGTTTGGACGCATTTTCCAGATTTCAGATCCGAGTCTCGAGCTCCTCCCTCTTCCCATAATGCACCACACTACCTCTCACTCCTCAGATCTTGTTTGTTGCCAGTAGTGGGGAGATGGAGGATTCTGTGTCTCAAGTTTTAAGAATGTTTATTTATTTAACTCAACTATACCTTTACCCTGTTCTTCTAACTTCCCTCGATAACACCTCATGGCTTATATGTTACTATTATGTCCTTTTTGCCTTTCTTTTCTAATTAATGGCCTTTGTGCTTCTTTTTTGGTACTGCCTGCCTCTTAAAATCATACTGTTAACAGTCTCTTGTCTCACGACTTGCTTATGGCTAAAAATGTAAGGTATTTGGTTTTTCCCTTTTTTATTATCTTATTTTGTTTAACTTTTGTTGCTTAGAAGATAAATATTTTTACCCCTGCAATCCCTTCCTGGTCCAGTTTCAGAGATGGTCGGCTTGTTTTTCCCTTCGCTTCTCTGCTCTAGTGGCGCCCTTTTTCATGCATCACTATGGGTATGTGATTATGCACTTGTCTGACAGAAGTTATCGGTTTAATAAAAGTTTGTTTCCACAGACTGCTTTGCTTTTCATGATTCTTTTTCCTCTGGCGTTTGCATCAACACATGGATAAAGTTTAAAGTTGTGGTTTTTAGACACTTTAGTAGCATATTTGTCCTTTTAATTTTGCCGCGTTCCACTGGTGGTTATTGTGGTCCTGGCTTGCTTAAGAGTGCTTTCTTGTTTCCTTTCCTTTGGTTGCTTAAATCTCACTGCACAATTTTTCACAGTAGACCCAGATCTCCCCTTCTTTGCCTCATGTTCTTGGTTCTTTCCTCATAAAATTTGTGGTTTTCCTGTCAAATCATTACAGACTAAAATCATTAAATAATAACATACGTGTGAGTTTCAGATGCACTATTTTTCAGAAAATGCATGCTGCCACAAGATCTGTTACTCTAACAATTTTCTAAGTTTTATACCAGTCAAAGCAAAAAAAAAAAAAGAGAGAAAAGAAAAGAAGAAATTCATTCTAGTTTCTTTTGGGGCTCCATCCAATGCGAAAAGAAAGATACAGAATGACAAGGTTCCTTTGGGGCTCATCCCCCCCATTAAAGAAAGAAAGAAATGGAGTCAAAATGTGGAACTCGGATCCTACGCCTCTGATCCTAAGTTCCTAAGGACTTTCTTCAAATATCTAGCCCTCTCTGGATCTGATAGGAGCGGTTCTTGCAATGCTTTCCACATACCTATCTACATCATCAGATCATAAGACTCTGCATCCGATTAACATTGGTTTTCTCCAGTTCCGAGGCACACCTTGGATCTGACAAGGTGACCTCAAGAGCTTAGATGTTTTAGGATCTGACATTGTTGGATCCGTAACTTCTGAGTGGCTATAGCTTGCTTCAGATCCGAGACTCCACTTGGCGTCAATGACATTAAGTTCCTTGTTGATGTTCCCATTCAAAAAAAAAAAATCAATGTCTGGGCCTGATGGACTCCAGCTACCCATGGAGAGCTTAAATGTCCTCGGATATAGCATTGGACATTCTGGGTAGCTGTGGTTTGATTTGGATCCCAAGCATACCTCAGATCCGATGACCTTATGGTTCCATACTGTGCCTCCTTTTAAAATATCCATGATCCATGCTAAAAGCAGAGCTTGTCATAATGGTTAAGATATTTGCATTACAGACGCAAGGTGCAAGGACTGATTCTTACATAGTTTATTTGGTTAGGCTTAAATCTGCAAAAAACCTGCTATTCTATCAACTTACTAGATTGTAAGAGCTATAGTCTGATGTCTAATTCATTCTTCCTCTCTACTGGGTCAGAGTCAGAGGAACAGGATTTAACAGAAGACGCCACCCTGGGGGCAGAGGCAGCCTGCAAAACCAAGGCTTCAGGGAGTCCTTCTCCAATAAGCCTTGCCAATGCTCCTAAAGCACTGCTCGATTGTCCTACCTTGGAGGAAGTTAGGGGGAAGATTTTCATTGCACCTAGATACCTAGACAACTCAGATACCAAGTTATGGTTTTAGTTTATTTTTTTATTTTTGGAACAATATTTAAAATCTGTTCTCTTTTATTTCTAGCCTTTTCTACTGACTAATTTTGCTAAAAATTGAGAGGTAAGGGATCTTTAACCCTACATGGAGGTCAGACTCATCATGCCCTGCCATGGCTCCATGATAATCTCCCTGGGAGCTGGAATTCTTTGTGGATCCAGTTTTCAGGTTTGCCTCAGAGACTTACATAATACCCTGACCTACGTTCTCAATCCCAGTTTCCCTCTCATTAAACTTGCAGTATATCACTTGGGAGAATAAGTCTGATTAGTCCCTATGACTCGAACCATCTATGGAAGCAGTTAGGGGCCCCCCTTTTTTCCTTTGAGGCACCTGAATTCCTGGACCATCTTTACAAGCTATGCCTGGGTAATAAGCAATAATATTCTTCTTCCGGCTTTTCCCAGTTAGGGGTCGCCACAGCGGAACCCCGGTCTGCTAATGATTGGCAGTAGATTTTTATGGTGCTGAGGTGCCAGCCCAACGCCCAACCTTCAACGAAGGCACGTCCATTCACGCATGTCTTTTGAATGCCACTGGACCACGGAGAGGACACATAGACTCCACACAGAAGGCGCTCCAGCCGAGAATCGAACGGGAGAACCTCTTGCTGTGAGGCGACAATGCTAACGCTTCACCACCGCGGCTTCAATAAGCAATAACGTTCAGAGGTTATTATTTTATTCCTTTCTACTTTCCCTTCTTGGTAGCCAATGTTCCAGATGGTCACATGGTGCAGACCATCCTGCCATTCTAGACAAGGATGATTGGAAGTGCTCTATTCATTCATGGTACGCATACTATTACATTAAAGTAAACAGACACTGCAGCAGACTTCAGCACTGCCAGCTGCAAGCCGGTCACTTCCGGCTCAGAGTCCCCCCTTCAGACTTACTACAGCTCCCACGATATTTCTCCATACACATGGCAGCAGTGGCTGTTCACCTATGGTTCAGAGAATTTCAGGTGTCTTATGTACCTGAATGACTGCTATCTTATTGCTCCAACCAGGTATCAGCCGTTACAAACTGGAGATTATCTGTCTTAGGGTTCCAGATCCCTGGGCATTTCTATAAATCTGGCAAAATCAAATCTGTTACCCATACAAATTGCAATTCAGAAGTTCTCACTTGAATGCTACAAACCAGGTATCATCTTTGATTCATCACTGCATCTTATCATTTAGAAAGTAAAGGTGGGACTCACTGTCACTTCCATTCCCCGCCAGCAAGATTAATTCTGCAAACTTATGTACCATCCCAGTTTTAGTCCTATCTGCTCCTAAAAATCAATGTGCTAATGTTACTTTGCTGGTGGATCTGGTCGAACACCCCTTTCTATGCAGGCTGTTCTTTTGACACCCTCCTCCCAAGCCACAGAGACCACATACACTTCCCATCTGGAGTAACAAGAACAGTTCAAGTGACACCTTTTCCAAAGTTCGTAGCCTTCTCGGGGGACTAGATGGCATGGCAACATCTTAGAGATGACACCTGTCCCTTTTTGCCTTGCACATTTTTCAGGATGTCCCCCCTGTGACAGTTATTGCAGTACACACCAATGACATGTCACTTTCCTAGTATATCAACACACCAATGACATGTCACTTTCCTAGTATATCAACAAACAGGGAGTAATTTGTTCCTACCCTTTGTACAATGCATCCATGAAGGTGGGATAATTGGTGATCTCTGCAAATCACTTTCCAGCTGCAGCCCACATACTGTGGAAATCGAACTGATGCTCTGACAGACAGCATCAGTAGGTATAGCCTGATTCTTTAGGAGTAGTCCCCCCAATCAGTTGTCAGCCTGATTTTGAGCAGTGGGGCCAACCTTATGACCTTTGTACTTTTCCTTGTAACTACAAATACAGCAGATACCCTTTTGTAATTCTCCCTTTGGGGTTTCTCCCAAGGGATGCCTGTTTTTTTTTTTTTTTTTTTTTTGGGCCCCAGGTCTCTTATCTTTTTTTGCTTCTCCAGTCTACTTTTGCTGTCAAAATGTCTACAAAGCCAGCAAGTTGCAGAGCTCTGTCATCCTCATTGGTACCTTTGGATTCCTCTGGCAAGCTCTCTCTCTGTCTCTCTCTCTCTCTTTCAAATTTCGGAATCTCTGATGTCCCCATAGGAGAGCTAGCATGCTGATCCCCATGCCCTAAAACTGAATGACTGTTTTTTCTTTTCCAGTGGTTGTAAGACAGGTTGGGCTCACTTCCCTTGTTTGTGACATTAACCAGGATTTTTTGGCTTCCCACTTCCAAAGTGGCACTAGGTACTGCACGGTTAAAGTCCAGCCTGCAGCTCTTTCCAGTTTTCTTTTAGGCCGAGATTCTTCCCCCTGGCATGATCTAACTTTGTAAAGTCTTCCATGGAGGCACTTTTTTTTGCTTGGCTCACCGATTAAAGACCCTACCCCTCCACAAGACCTTACTATGGTCCTGCATGCATTGGTTCATCCTCCCTTTGAGCCAGGGGCTGCAGTTGGCTTAAAGTTTTTTTATCTTGGAAGCCCCTCTTTTTTTCTAGTGACTACCACCTTCGAGTAAAGATTGTCCGAATTTCAAACTTTTTTTTTCTAATTTCTTGTATTTTGTTTGTAACAAGGACAGAGTCGGAGTAACCCTACATACAAACCTATCTCTTTTTGTTTAAGGTAGCCAGGAAGGGAAACATTAATCAGTCTGTCTATCTTCCTAGCCTTTCCCTAATTATCAGAACAAAGGAGAGGACTCCTTTCCTTTTCTGGACGTACATAGATAATTACATTTCTACTTAGGCAGAAATAAATCTGTCAGGAAATCTGAGCAGTTGTTAATTTCCTTCGCTGAGGGAAAGAATGGAAAACCATTATGAAGATTACTCTGTCTAGATGGTTTAGAGATTCTATTTCCTTTGCCTGTTTGGCCAGAAACATATCATTGCCAGGTTCTGAGAAAGCTCCTTCTACAAGGTCTATGGCGACTTCCCAAGCCTTTTGGTTTAAGTTTTTGTTTGAAGATATTTGTGCTGCAGCTGCTTGCTCAAACCCCTGTTTCCTGTTATAAGTTTGATTTTATATCCATAAGCAGGAGTGCCTCTTGGCTCTGCCTTATTGCGGAATATCCTTCCGTAAGGTTGGTAGCTGGGGACTCTGTCCCACAAGTTAATGAAAATGAAGATGACAACATCAGATAAAGAAGTTATGTTCTTACCATAACGTTCCATCTGTGTTGTCCATCTTCATTTACATTAACCAACCCTCCCCCTTTCCTCTTCCAGTCTTTGGGAGGCCTGGTGTAACTCTCAGAGGAAACTCTGTTCCTTCGGGTTGAGCTCCTGATTTCCTTTCTTGTAGTCTTGGATTATTGTCTTTATACAGTATAGAATTTTTTAGTCCTTATACTATGGGCAAACTCAGTCTGAGGAGTTAGAGGTAGTGTGATGCATTATGGGAAGAGGGAGGAGCTCGAGACTGGAAAATGCAGCAGTCAGATCCGACCCACCGGTTAATGGACATGAAGATGGATAAGAACATCACTTCTTTTTATATAGTAATGAATGGGTAAACAGTAGGCTGGATGACAGAAAGTGTGCTGGGGATTCATAAACATAGGTGTGGTTATGCACAGACATAGTGCCCTTTCAGGATTGGGCATGATTTGAACATTAGCACAATTCATAGACATGAATTGTGTTCCTCAGTTTTTGCCTGATCAGACCAGCTTCACAGTTACTTGGGAATTACATAGTACCTGAAATGCACATTTATGCCGTACGTCAGCTGTCATTGTCAGTAATGTATGCCTGTGCCAAAGAAATAACAGCTATGGCAAGTACTGCCTGCACATGGCCTTCAGTATTCCCAATAAAGAAAGACATGCAGCTGCCAAGGCTGACAGACACCTAAGAGAAAAGAAACCATCTGGAGGTACTGATATTTCATCAGCTCAAGATGGACATATTAGCTTTTAGGGTTGTGAGATCACTTCAGGAATCATGTGACTGTATTTATGTAGTAGGGGCAAGGGAAAAGTGGGTTCTTCTGTTAAATGAGTGCCAGCATTTGCTGTATGAAAGACAACCATTCTGGATGATGACACCTTGCAGTCTCAACATCATAGCACTTCAGTCATTGTACCTCGGGACTCTGTCTACTGCAATGCTCTGCATTCATGCCAGTATCCATTCACAGACATTCTTATCTCTTTAACCTTCTGTAGGAAACCTAGGTACTTCACATATATTTAAAATAATTGAATCTGATGCTGTCTTGACTCCCATAAGTAGGAAGTTAGCCTCGTCCCTGGGCTGGACGAGTTGTGCTGTATCAATTGTGTGTGTGCAGTAATCTGATAGTTGCCATGTACCATTGAATTTCATATGTTTTCATTTGCTTTGACGCATAACATTTTGATGGCAATTCCCATCCATATAAGACAGAACAATACATTAACTATATTCTCTGGAGCTAAAGTTAGTCAGAAACTGAAACCTTTTATTTCCTGTCTATGGCAAAGGCATTTGTTCCCCACTGTTTGTAACTTCATCAATCACCACTTAGGCCACCTAACCTTGTTTGCATGTATACTTCATACATGGACAACACTATCTACATGTGGCTTAGTTGTATGTATTGTGCTTTTTGATGGGCTATAGATCATATAGTTCTCTGCCATAAAGTTGACTGTGCATCAGCCCTTGCACACATGCTCATGTTTGTGAATACCAATCAGCATACCCCTCAGCTTCGTTAAAGAATACTGGACAAAACCAAAAATAATGTGGGGCAAGAAAAATCAGGGAGAATTTTGAAATAGTACTCTTAGTTTACTTAAAAGGGCAGCCATGGCTGTGCAGTGGTTAGCTTTGTCACCTCAGAGCAAGAAGTTCCTTCTGTGCGGAGTCTGCATGTCCTCCCTGTGGTCGTGTGGGTTTCCTCCGGGTGCTGCGGTTTCCTCCCACATCTCAAAGACATGCTGCAGGTGGATTGGACACTCTAAATTGGCCCTAGGTGTGTGTGTGTGTGTGTGTGTGTGTGTGTGTGTGTGTGTGTGTGTGTGTGTGTGTGTGTGTGTGTGTGTGTGTGTGTGTGTGTGTGTGTGTGTGTGTGTGTGTGCCTTCTGTGGAAGGCCGGGCTGGCAACTCGACATTGTAAAACTCCACTGCCAATCATGAACGGACAGGTGATCCGCTGTGGTGACCCCTAACCGGGAAAAGCCGAAAGAAGAAGACTCTTAGTTCACTTAAAAAGTTAACACTTTGTACATAAGCATGCATTTTTTGAGCAATAGAAAATATGAAACTGATGTTTGGCATTCTTTACTGTCTTTAATCCTCGGTGATGTACAAGAAAATCAACATTTTTTATGAGAGACGGGGCAAAAATAAAAGGCAATCAGAGGCATTCTACAAACTTCTTCTCAGTTCAGAGGTATACCACAGAGAACTAGGATCACTGGACTGGAGAAAGGGGGTAGCCCCTGAATCTTGGGGCTCTGTGCTGGGATGTGTTCTGTTTAACCTAGTTTTCTCTTCACTTCCACACAACAGCTCTTAAGGGATTAGTAAGCCAAAAGAGATTAATGCAAAATGAGTAGAGATGTCACTTGTCCAGAAGATGTGACAAAGTGTTGTGGTTTGGACATTTTTACTTGATGTTCATGCCTTTGTTTAATAATGATGCCAAATACGCCTAGATACGCATTTTAGAAAGCAAAATAAGCATTTATTTAAAACATTAGCTGAACATCTCTTTCAGCTGTAAGTGAATTCAAGCATTTAAGAACATATCTGAGTAAAGACTCATCTTTAGGTGTAATACTTAGGTAATGTAAAAGAGCAGGCCATAAATTTTAGTCTCTTTAGTTTCAGAAATATCAGTCTTACTGTAGAACTGTTTCAATCACTCCAGAAACCTATAAATGAGTACAATTCTCAGTTTTGTTCTTATTTTCAGAGATATTTCACTCTTGGAAATATAATAAATACTGCATTAAATCATATATTTACACAGGAAGATTAAATTTTGTAAAATATTGGTAAGTGTAACTGACTAGCTTAGGGATTGCAATTTGTGTCTAGCCCCAGTGTTTATACGAGGAACAATGGAAAAGCACATAGAAAGGATAACCTTCCACACCCTAGTACAGCAAATAAGAACTCAGGATTAAAACTGACACTGCTTAGTGATCAGACATGTAAAACTAACAGGTCTGTCATGCAAAACATCAAAATAGTTTGGAATAAATGGCTATACGATAATAGCTAGAGTTTCTTACTCACTTGAGGACTGAACAAATGACAGAAAAACATCTGTACAATATTATGGAACACTCATGGAATTTAAGTTTACTATAATTAAGTAAACTGATACTATGAAAGCAAGAATTCATTTCAAGTCCATTTATTCATCCGTTAATCTTGGGCTTCTACGATGTACCCCATTCTTTTCTTCCGAGTTCGTCCTGCAGCTCCCTCAGTCATCCCTGTCCACTGCTCTACAGTGATAACCTCATATCCTTAATGGCTAACACAATGCTGGTGATAAGGATGAGGCATATAATATGTAACCCAAATCAGTCAAGGGAGTACTGGGTTCATCTTACCTTAGGAACACCATATATTGCTTGTGCAGCTCTATGAATCTGTCTACAGTTCATACACACTCACACGTACAGGCAAGCCTATGATGTGTCTCACAAGTATGCAACAAATTTTGCCACCTACAAGTTGCTCCAGGTTTGCAATTGAAGTCAGCTTTGAAGTGGTGACAACCAAATATATCAACCGCCAACTTGATGTAAAACATATCTGCTAACTGCTCATTTGACCCTTCTGGTTGATCTAGCCTGAGGCTTTCTAATAGAACTTTGCATAGTGGCACCCAATTCAGGATCAAAATCCCTATTCCAGAAAGTTAGCTGCATGGAGAAAATAGGAACTAAACTAGAAACATACTGCACAGATTGTGCAATGATAATGAAGCAGGCAGCCTTACCTTTGCAACTTCTTGAGGAGTTTGTCCCATTGTTGCAAAGATTTCATGTGATGCAGGCATGTAAACATCTTTGAAATAATGAACTGTTTCTGGATCCGTCTCAGGGAATTCTGAGCGGGATACTTCCTCCATGAGTTTTGCCTCAAACTCTGTATTCACAGGACCTGGTTCAATTAGAGACACACTGTAAAACAGAATGGAAGCCAAAAGAATATTTAATTATGAGTTATCATGGAATGCAGCTAACACAGGAGATACAAATCGCCCATCACTTTCATTTTAGAGGCTTTAAAAATATGACAATATATTAATGTACATTATTCACATAAAAAATTAATAATAATAATAAAAATCATAAGCAACAATACAAAGGTATCAGTCCAGTAGCTAAAGTGTCAGATGAAGGGTTGGTGGTGCAACTGAGTCATCAACATAGTGAGTTAGCTTCATTCAGAAAACTATTTTTGGAACATTTAGACTCATCTACAATTCACTTAGAAGTAAAATCAAGTTGGAGGTTGCAGGAGCAAAACAGGTCCAAAAAATGAAGAGTATCTCAAGACCAACTATATAAAAAGAATGAATATTTATTTGAAGATGAGCGCTTTCACTGTTAACACAGCTTCTTCTCTGTTTTGCTCCTGCAACCTCCAACTTGATTTTACTTCTAAGTGCTTTTTAAACTGGGTGACAGGTAGCATTCATCTGGTGTATTTAGTGGTGTGCTGTTTTAAGTCATCTACAATTCAGACTAAGTCACTTATCTATCCCAATGAGGAATATTCTGTTTCATCACCATACCTCCCAACTGTCCAGATTTTTGACCTGTTACTCATTACATTTCTAGTTTTCTGGCAAAATTGAGGATTGCCACTAAATAATACTAAATAATGACAGATATTTGAGTTTCAGACTACATATCCTTTAGAAAATACATAATAATGCAAAGCCTGTTATTCTACCATTTATTAAGTTTATAAGAGCAGTTTTTTTTAAATCTGTCTCTATTTTTGAGACTTTGCCCTTTAATTATTTTTGGCTTTGTCCAGATTTCTTGCACTGAGAAGTTGAGAGGTATGTTAATGACCATTTGACCAATAAAGTTTGCAAGTACAAATACATACGGTTTGAAGCTGTTTGCTGAAGAGGATTCCCTTTTTGGTGAAGCACAGCAGCCTTGAGGCTAATAAGTAAATGGAGTGTGGCAGGTGTGAAGTCCCCTGCATAAAGAGGCTTTGCCTCCTACAGTGATCCGAGTCTCACATTTAACAATTTTCGTTATTTAGGAACCAGACTTTGATGAATCACACTAGAAACAACCATCACAAGTCCATTGTCAATGCCCTTCAGAAACCTCTGAAGAGAAATACTTGTCTGTGATCGCTGTATGTCCCCAAACAGCTATGAATGGTTCTTCCACGTTAGTTTACTAAAAGATAACTGTGAAAAGTGAGTAAATTCAAGGAAGTCAGCTCACATTTTGTGACAGCTCTTTTCTGTCTGGGGTAATCCTTCCAAACCCCTAAGCAGAGTTTTTAATCTCTGTACTCTAGAACTAATATTATCACCTACATGGTTACTGTTCCATGGGGGAAAGGACAAACACTGACGGCAGCCATTAAGACCGATGGAGCTGGATTTCAGAGAAGTGATATTTCAACAGTTGTTCACTGCACACCAGGTACAATACCAAAATGAGTAAATTAAAGAAGTGGAAAACATATATTTTTACTAATGCAGATAATGATATTCCTTTTCTTCTATAACAAAGTAGTAAACCGCAGATCCACAAAATGATATAATTTCAAGTGTGAAATGAAGTCATTTTTACTTCTGTATTTTGAGCTGTATCTATTTATATAATGTACAGAATCATAGAGTCATAGAATGTACAAGGTGACTGAGCCTACTAGCCATTTACACCTTGCAGGTACCCACCCAAAGACCTTGCCTCCATTTTCAGGGAATGATAGACCAGTAATACCAAGGGTGAATTAATGAATACCAATCCAAATGTCTGCGTCCTTCTTAAAGGAAGATAGTGTGTTACATCACTTTATCTGGAGAAGGAGTTTGTTCCAGGGAAGTGGTACTCATTTCACAGCAAATCTGTCTCTCTCCATTGTGATTTGTTTATTTGCTGAAGCAGGTTCAGATCTCTGATCCCAATGTCTGCTGTACTGTTAGTAAGTTCAGTATGTAGCTTCTGCATATCAGAAATAGATTTAAGTATACTAGCTAGTCTATAATCGATGTTACCAAATTTGTATATGGAAGTTCATTCCTACCCTTCCTCCTGCAGCTATCCAGCACCTGTGCCATTAATCAGACAGTCGTCATCAGGGACACAGTAAAGGCTTTATCCTTCTGTGCCACAGGGCTGCTAATTCCCTACTTTTTTGAAACATATTTATGTAAAACAACTAGATCACGGAAGACAGGGGGCTAAGGAATGTTCTCCTTATCCCTATCATTATGCAATTTTAAATAGAGGGGTATGAGTTTGCAGGGGGCTAACATTGTTCTTTTTTCTTTTTGTCTGATTCTTTGGCAGTTTGATAGTATTCTTTTCTGATTAAAAATATATATTTGATTAGCTGGAAACTCATGTTCTTTTGTGTGAAAGTGTGTGTGGTGTGTGTGTGTGTGTGTGTGTGTGTGTGTGTGCTCGTGCGTATACATGTGTATATATATATATATATATATATATATATATATATATATATATATATATAGTATGTATATACACATACATAAATAAATGTGTATATATATATATATATATATATTATATATATATATATATATATATATGTATATATATATAATCTTTGGAAGCTTGGAACTTTCAAAACTTTGAACTTCATATGGTCGAGACCATAACATCGAAGTTTTGAAAGTTCGAAGCTTCAATAAAAAAAAATGTAACATTTATGCAGGAGGCAAGCCCCCCTCTGCACCCTCCACACTGCTGCTAATTAAATATACCAACTCCGAGATCGCACTACAGTGAAGAGAACGGTAAATATCCCATTCTGCACTGTATGGCAATTTCCGTTTAAACTGTTTGAAGTTTCAAAACTTCAGTCTTATGGTCTCAACCATATGAAGTTCGAAGTTTTGAAATTTCGAGATTCCAAAATAGACCCATATATATCTATATATATATATATATATATATATATATATATATATATATATATATATATATGTATATATATACTGAAATGGACTCTAGATTACTCTTAAGTAGATACCATCATCTACATGTAAACATAGTGCTAAAGTGCTCTTGCTACAGTTCCAATCTTCAGGGCTTGAAGAAGATTTTTTTTTCAGAGGGAGGGGCTGCAGATCAATATCAGCACTAGGCACAAAGATAACTAGTGACAGCTCTGAACTGTAGTTCAGCCCTCACCCTGTGTCAGATTAAGTTTGACATTTGTTAACTGGGATAAGTCCAACTGGGTGGGGACCCTTTTTCAGAGGAGGCCCGGGGAGAAAAGCTCCAGACACAAAAAGGAAATGGGTAGTCCAAGGCAAGGAAATATATTTAACAAACAAAGTAAAATTATAACATATCAAGCTGAGTAAAATGCAAAAGTAGTAGTGAGAATATAAACAATATGTTTTGAGGCTATATAACAACTTAAGAACAGTTCTCCTGTGATAACTGTACTTTATGTTGACTGGTTAAGCAGATAATTAGGTGAAAGAATAAGGTAAATTTAAAATGGATAGAGTAGTTAGGGAAAATAAAAGGATGGTAGTACAGGACAGAGAAATTGTGCTTAGCTCGGGGAAGGGTGATAGGGAGTGAGGGTACAGGAAAGATACTGAGGGAATATGTAGGTAAGGGATGAAGGTGAAGGAGTCCATACGATGGTGATATTGTCGAAGAGGGAAGAAAGGAGAGGCGAGTAGTTGGTTAGGAAGGATTAGAAGATGGACAAGAGGAAGTATGTAAATGGGATGTTAGGTGGGATTAAGGCAGGAGCAGAGGCAAGAGTTAAGGAGTAGATTTCTTAATGCTTTTTTAAAAAACTGTGACTATTTGATGTGATGGTTAGAGGAATTTTGTTCTGGGGGAGCCTGCATCATCTATATATATATATATATATATATATATATATATATATATATATATATATACATATATATATAATACCATTTCAGAGATCGCACTACAGTGGTGTAAAGGCAAATTACCTTATTTCCACTGTACTGCAATCTTGCACAAAAATACAAGCCAGAATAGTGATCAGCTGATTTTCAGTCACACAAGCATTCTGTTTATCTAAAACAAAGGTTTGACAATACTAACATCAACCATAATAATACGTCCTTGTTTGCTACAACTAAACCATTAAATAGAAGGCAAGTATTTTAGCATGCGACTCTTTAAACAGGTTTGCATAGCATAATATCGTGTCTGCTAAAGTTACACAGCATCTTGTGATTCTTCTTAGGACATCAAAATTAGTGATTACCAGCAAAGCTTTATCAAATCTGTATAAGCATTTCTGTTGATATTTTCTTGTTGATAGGACCCTTTAAGTCTTACTAAAAAATTTTACAATATGCTTTAATTCAAACAGTTTTTTTCTTACTGTTTTTGGTTCTAGAGAAAGACCATTCATGAAACATAAAGGCTTGAGTCTCAAAGTTTACTAGTGCCGTTTGCCAGCAAACCTTTCTTACTTTATCAAACTTCCTGCAGTTCAAACTAGGTATGCCTACATAAGTACATGGGCTCCTTGAAGAGATGAGCTGGCAGAATTCATGCCCAGTTACAATGATCACAACCCTCCCACCCTACTGACAAGGCTGAGCAGAGGTGTAGATCTTGGTTGTGCCACTGATATGCTACTGATGCCATTCCTTCAGCAGTGGTCACTATCCATCATTTGCAACATCTGCACCATAGTAGTTATCGCATAACTTTAGATTTCTCCTGATAGACAAAGACAAATCTCTGAACTGTAGTCTGGCTTCAGGAACTCCAGAACAGCACATTTCATTACCAGGAAAATGGGGTGAGAAAGTTCATCATATTTGCCACAGGGAGTTAAATCACTGTTCAACAGTGACAGGTAGAATCAGAACTTTAAATGAATGCAAAAAATGTCGGGTATCTGCTGCATCCACCAAATGTGGCATTTCAAGTGGCAGATAGCAAGTCTTTTACAAAATCAGTGGTTTTATTTAACAGAACATAAAGCAGGCTGACATAATCAAAAACTGAACTAAAAGCGTAGTGGCAGATGAAACACAAAGAACAGCTCCCTTGCAACAAAGCGAACGGTTTAGTTTATTACCTGCTCTGGCAACAGCTTGCAGATCAGCTGAAAAGTACATTTATTTCCCCTGGGCTTACAGTTTTAAATACTCCTTTACTCCTTCTAGTTAAACAAAGTTTCAGAACCAAAAGATTTTCTTAGCAGTGCCTGATTCAGACAGCACAGTTGTTACCATCAGGACTTCCACAGGTGAAGAAAATAAGTGGTTTATCAAGATCTCTCCCATCAGGCAATTCCAAATCTCTGTTTTCAGGATTTCTACTGGCAGTAACAGTTTCTCAACTAGACTACCATCTCAGAGCCAACTACTCCAGCCTTGGTTTGTTTCTCCTGAAACTAAAGTGCTCCAAACTCCCATGGACTCTCACTCCAACTTCTCCCTTACTGAGGTTACCCTGGCCTTAAAAAGGCACAGATAGCAGCGGACTTCCATTACCTGGGTTAACACAATTTCATCTTAAACAAAAAGCCAGTGTCTTTGTTTATTATGTATTCTCCCATGTAGTACTTCAGTTCTCCCCCTACCAGATACTCCATTTCATTGTTTTGGCACTGGCTCACTAAATGTTCCTGTTTAAGCTTGTTTTCCGTGCCATTAGACATTCTCCAAGGGAAGCAACATGTGTTACAACAGACACATAACATTTTCCTGTACTTTAGAAAACTGAAGACAATCCTTTAGCAATAGAGACTCACTTAAGGATCCAGAAATGAAGACTTCTAATTCCCCTAAAGCATCATCATATGACTTGTGGCCATGCTTTTCCCAGACACATACCTGGAAGAGTGCAAACATCGTGGCTAACATGGTGTTTTTTAAGTAAAAAAGACACAAGCTATGTAACTGGGCTGGGTGAAGGGGTGAGTTTCAGTTGAGAGGGGGATCGGTTTGGAGAATTGCACAGGGTGTCTCGCAGTGCAGAGGATTAAGGCTATGAGATGTTATCAAGCTGTTTCCTGACTTACAAGGTTTGATTCCTTCAGCCTTTATTTGCCTACTGTGTAACCTTGAGCAAGTAATTTAACCAGATAGTACTTTGGGGTAATTGGATAATCGGGCCAGTCCCTTCAGCACTCTACTGGACTGCATCTCTAGTCACTACCAATGAAATACGGTGTCAAATGACATAGCTATGGCTCTGGCACAAGATCATTAGAAAAAGCTGAAATGGTGTAGACCTGACTTGAATTACTGCAGCTCAGAACATATTTAGTCATCTCTTGAGTATTTGATAGCAGACATTTCCAAAAATTGTCCAGAAAGTTTCTTACTGATGCAGACTGCCCTCAAGTACAAATCGTTATTCTACTAAATTAAAACAATTTATTTGGCATGGTTTTAAGGACTTGTGTTTTTAGCTTGTCTCTGTATTTTATTTAATAATATATGTCTGTTAGTATTTTTTTGTATTCCTTTGGCGTGGTTGTTTCTGCAGTGTTCAAATGGGTGCGATCTTTTCTTATATGGGTTGTGAAAGCTTAGGGTTCTTGATATTCTTCTAACATAGTTAAAACATTTTCATATTATTCCGGTGATGGCCTCTTAGAAAAGGTTATTTCCATGCTTGGTATTTGAGTAAATGAATAGTAGTGCACACATATCTACCATGAAGCAGAAATAGCATGCCTGCTTTGGAAAGGATCTGTCAGGGATTCTCACCTCAGCCAGACGGGGCAATGAACTGCATTTTGTTTAATAAAGGACTCTTTAAATTTTCACAGAAACAATGTAGTGTTTAGGGCAAGTAATTTTTTTCATCCAAAAATAGTTTCTGATTTTGGGTGTTGAAATGGTCCTTCCATGTTATATGGAATGTACTAGGGAAGTAAGTGGTCCTTTCTCTCCACAGTTCATAACATGTGGGGTTAACTCTCATGTTAATCTGGCTTTAAAAGAAAATGTATCCCACTGGGTGATTTGGTATGTTTCATTTACATAGGAAAAAATTACAAGTAGGTAATTCTGTATATCACAATGGCTCTCTATTGAAATGCCAGCACTTGAAATGCAGAGGGCCTAAAAGCCAAAAATACAACAAAGACCAAAAGCACAGGAGAAGAGCAAATCTCAAAAATTGTTCTATTACTACTTAAAACTTCATTTTGCAGGGGGGGAGCAAGCCCCCCTATACCCCTCCATGTCGGGGCAAGCCACCATGTCCCCAAAGTTGTATATACCAATACAGATTGCCATACCTCAGGGAAAAGGAAATATTCAAAGAAATGGCATCTCAGACTTAGTATATGCAAGTCCGATCTTTCAGCCATAAGCACAGGAGAAGAGCAAATCTAAAAAAAATCACTTTTCTCTTTAAAGCTTCTTTTTGCAGGGGGCAAGCCCCCCTGTACCCCTCTATGTGGGGGCAAGACACCATGCCTCCAAACTTGTATATACCAAGATCACCATACCTCAGAGAAAAGGAAATATTCAGAAAAATGGCATCTTGGACTTAGTATATGTAAGTCCGATCTTTCAGCCATTCAGTATCTGGGACATTTCAAATGGTTACCTATTAAGGCACAGTCTCCTAGATTGACTACGGCTTCTGTGATGGCTACCAGGCATGATCCTGTTAAGGAAATATTTTAGGGTACTACATGAAAATCAGACTACATTTATTATACATTTTTATTTTGATATCCAGTCCTGAGCTGATTTCTTTGTTTTTTAAACCACTGTCTTGTGTAAGCTGTTCTTAAATGTATCGCTGTCACTCTAAGTAGTTGGAATGAAAATACTCATCCGCAGTGCAAAGATCATGAAAACTGCAGTTCAGCACTGTGATGCTACTCAGTGTGGTACACAGTGCTACTATTACTTGCATTTCTTAGCCTTCTATCTTTTATAGTAGAGTACATGACAAGATCTCCAGTTTATTTTTCATTTGGGAGAAAGGTGCAATTAGCCTGGTTCATGTATCATCTCACTACCAGGTCTTAAAGAAGAGCAGACAGGTTAATGTTTGTGATCTAGTGAGAAGACAATAAGGGGGATAATATAGCTAGAAAACCACTGTCATTTATGGTCGGACTTTCAAGAGATGGATCCAGCACTGCAGTTATTTCAAGACATTTTATCCAAAGTATGACGGGTTTTATAATGCGAGTCGAGCTATGCAGCCATGAATTTTGACAGCTGCGATTCAAGCTTTGTCAGCCTAAATTTTGACAGCCTGCACCAAATATTAAGTGCAAGCGTGGTAAAAATAAACCTTGATTTGGTGTAATGCACATAAAACCACAAATGCATGGTTTAATAAGCCACATGTATTAAGATGGAACACAGTTTTATCACATCCTGGAGAATGCTATAGTTCTCTTATAGCACTTTTCAAAATTCATTGTTGACCTAGCTGCCAGCCAGTACCGGAAAGCTGCAGTCTGTGCAAATCACATGTTTAATAAATTAAAGCTTTATGGCATTGTCAACCTTAGTTTTATTACAGTCTGCTGCATGTTTTTGAATCCGTTGCCTATACAAAAATGGAATGATGCTTATTTTACTACCTGCATGTAGCTGTTAAAGAACACAACAGGGAGGAATGCCCTTCATTTTTATCACTTCGAGCTTTCAAACCATTCAGTGCTGAGAGAAAGTATCTCATGATAATGTTTCTTTCATTCCTTTTTTGGATGTTCTTAAGACGTGCTTTTCTACCCTGCAAAGGTGTCTAGTTTTTGCCTGAAATTTCACATTCAGCCACCAGGTGGCATATATCACCTTATTTTTTTTTTTCAAATAGAGATAAACAAGATGCAGCTATGGTACAGCTGAATGTTACAGAATGTTTAACATGAGGAAGTTATTGAATAGATAATACACACTTTGCTAAATAACATTTGAAATAGCTAGGAATACAGTATTAGGATAACCACAAGGAAATGGTTATGTTATATGTTAGTCATGATAATATTATTTTAACATTTCATTTGTACATTATAGTGACAAATTAGAGCATATTTAGAAGTATAACACCAACCTACTCAAAGAAATCAATCTACTCTACTAAACCTTATATACATATTTATAAAAAATTGTCACCTTAGTTAATGCTGTTACTACTCCCAACTAAGATGTGTTTACTTGTCTATGTTTTATTACCATTGTTTTGCTATTTATGATAATATATCAATTAATGTTTTGCAGTAATTCTGATAATATATTTGGTTCTTCTAACTTTTTGTATAAAGTTTCTTAGCCAATATATATTTTTTGGCCGTGCTTTTGTATTCTGATCAGGTTAGTCTTGATCTGTCTATCCAGTTCTTTGCTATGTAAGATTTTAATAAGGTGCATAGTGTTATTATTATGTAATTAAAGAAATTATTATTCTTGCTTTTGAATATATGCAGTATTGCTATCTCCCATGACATCAGATATCACCTTATTATGATCATATAAGCGGAAAAAAATAAAATGCCAGTTCATGAGCTGTCTCATTCCCATGACTGAATATACAGAAGTCTGAAATTTCATCTGTCATATATGGAAAAAGTGATCCAACCTGTGGCAGTAGGGTTTCCACCTGTCCCTCTTTGCGCAGGACAGTTTCTGTTTGGGCAGTTGTGGCCTGTGGAAAAAAGTGAAAAACTGGCAAATATCCTGAGATTTTGGAATGAACAATATTTTCAATGTTTTTTAATAGCTGTATAAAACAAATATTTTGTATTTGAAGCACCTACATGTTATGTAAAATAGCAGAAACAACTCAAATGCTGCAAGAATAAGTTTTCATTTTGGCAAAAATCTGAAGTTCTTTCTTTTGCACTAGCCATGGGTATAGTATGTCCTGCAAAATATCCCATTTCTACAAAAAATGTCCCACTTTGAGCATTTGAAAAGGTGGCAACCCTATGTGGCTGTTTTTTTTACCCCTCAGGACAAGATTTCATTTTACACAAATTTTCTTTGTATATTTGACCTTTCGTTTTCTGAGGACAGCAGAAGTCTTTCAGATGGCAATTTTAAAGACTTTTCTTGTGTTCTGTAGATTCATAGATAAGTACTAGGCTAGATGCTCTTGTGAACATTTGGGTAGAGATTGGCCTTATCCATCCATGATCAGCAATTATATATTACCCCTAATGAGGATAAAGCATCTAGGGATTGCCTTTGTCCTTTTTTGAAGCAAAATGATGCATTAAGCTATGGTGGTTATAGATGCTCTGAGGTACATTTTGTAGTAGTACAGGGGGCAGTCCTGGGTACGTTGTCTGTTTCCCATACATAGATCCAGGTTGTGCTTGATTAAGGACAGGGATGATCTTTTATGTGGTTGAGTAGTCTGTTCCAGAGCAGCACCATCCTCCGCAAGATATACCTGTTCCTTCAAACCATTCTGTTGATGTTGCAGAAGTGGCCTAGATCCCTAGACCAAGTATTTCTGATGGCATTTGACTTGCTAATGTGCAGTAAATCCATCAGTACAGGTTCAATGGGTGCCTTGTATGCCAGATGCAGGTCACCTCTTTGCAGTCTGTTGGATATCAAGTATAGTGACAGGGCTTTGAGTTGGATAGCACAGTTTTACAATACACTTTGCAAAAGCGTTTTTTTGAGTAATTGATTCATGTTGTATTACACATTGAAGTGGAGAACACGCATTTTACAAAATAAAGCCGCTTTGTGCAGTAGTCATTTCAGAAAGGTACTGCTGTTATTGCAGGATAGCAGCAAATAAAACTCTGAAAAAACTGGAGGAACACAGACAAGGGGGCATCACCTCCCCCTGCATCCCCTCCTGCAACAATTTAAACCTCTTGAAGATGTTTGTCAAACACTTAAATACCAAGGATGTGTGTCCAGCCTCCATGAGGTCTTTTCTGTCACTGCCTTCAAAAAAAGAGATATACCGCTTTACATCTATTTCCTGCCTTACATGCATTTCCTGAATTACATGCAAATACTGCCTTATGTGCATTTCCTGCATGTAAGCTCTTAAATATTTCCAGTAAACAGACTAACACAATGCACCCCCTTTTTAGTTAACAAATATACTATTTTATAAATATTCTATGGAGTGTATAAAATGTTATTTATTACTATATGCTAATCATTTGTAAATTTATTTTTACACTTGGTATGCCATGTGGCAAGCTCATAGAGAAATGGGAATGCTGGTTACCAGGGCTAGTCTTCAGTGAACTGGTGCCCTAGACGAAGGGCTTTGTGCCCCCCCTACTGTCTGCTGGCCTCATCAAGCTCAACACCTGAGGTCCCCTGGATTCCCTCTCCATCCTGGCCTACTCACACTATCCAGATTACTTTTCCTTTCTCCTTTCCTCACTGCTTGTCTAACTCTTTGTTTTTTTTCTGCATTCTTTCAACACATTCTAACCAGGCAAGACTGCACTCTGAAAACTATGGAGGAAAATGGTGCATTGAGCTGTGGGGGTTTCAGATGCTCCGAGGTGCATTTTGTAGTTTTTTTTAAACAACCTTTTTCATCCAGTATTTGTATGAACAAAATTCATGATTAAGGAAAGAAAGTCAATGTTAATCTTCAACTTCGCTTTTTCCTGCATTATTTCATCACATCCTAACTGACCAGGACTATACTGCAATAACTCATGAGGTAATGAAGCCATGGGCTTCGAGAAGGTCTTCTGTGCTTTTTTTTGAATATTGTGGCATACAGTGATGACTTGAAAAATATCATGAATGAGGAAATAAATTCAGTCTTACTTTTTTTATTTCAGGGAAGAAATATGTTGTATTCAAGGCTTAATGCTCGAAGTTGACAAAATAGTTCACAAACTGAGAGGACAAATACTTATGAGGATACATAAATCATAACTGTAAATAGTACTTGTCTCCCTGTCACTACGAATAAAATACATCATTTTCTGTGTACCCCCCCCTCTGCTGTTAGAATGAGATGAAGGTGAAAGCACAAATGCCCACAGTCATATATTTTAAGTTGCTGCTGTCATAAATGTATAGAGCATGCCTCTTCATCCCTACCCAAAAGTCAGTTATAGTCTGTGTACCTCTCTGATGTCAGACCTTCCTACCCTCCTCGAAAAGCTAGCCACCTGTATATGCATTTTATATTTGATTTTGAGGAAAGTAAAAAAAAAAGTACTGGTCACAGTAATGTTTCCAGCTTGTTACTCCTATATAGTCCACTGCTCCTCTGCAAGTTAAAGTGATCCGTTGTGTACACCATTGAAATTTGTAAGAAAGGTTAAACACAATAATGAACACACTGACTCCAGCCTTACACAAGCTATATTGACCGTGTACATCTCTGAAATTTTTTGAGGAAAATTAAAGCAATACTGCGGTGGTGGTGCTGCGGTAGCATTGTCGCCTCACAGTAAGACTTTGTCCTGTTCGATTCTCAGCTAAAGCGTCTTCTGTGTGGAGACATGCGTGAATGGGCGTACCTTCGTTGAAGGTTGTGCGTCAGAGCTGGCAACTTGGCATTTAAAAATCTACTGCCAATCATTAGCAGACCGGAGTTCCACTGTGGTGACCCCTAACTGGGAAAAGCCGAAAGACACAACAACAACATTGACACCGCCTGCAGCCCCCCACCCGATATAATCTACATTAACCTTTTGTGCTTACATCTGAGTAAAACTGGCTTGGGGGGAAGGGGGGTTCAGAGTAGAGGCCATTACTAAGCATGTGTTAAAATCCACTTACACAGGCTTGCGGTGTGAGGCCACTAGGCCTCCAGAAGGTCTGAAAGTCGGGATGGTCTGCAATAATTTTATGTCTTTTTTTTTTTAAAGATAACTGTTTAAACTGAGCAAATTATAATAGAGCCACTTACATTCATCCAGGCAACTCCCACCAAACAGCTGTAGTCATTTCTGTGTACAGTACAGATGTCTGATTGTGATAAAAGGAGATGGCCATAGGTTCATAGGTTCATAAGTGGGTACTAGGCTGTCTGCCCGAAGGCATTTATAAGCCTAGCCAGAGTGTAATGTATTTCCTCATTGCTTCACACAAAACACTTGCCACCCATTAGTATTCCAGGTTACTTCACACTAATCACACTAGTCCTACAACGCCAGAAGAATGAGCAGCAGCAGCAGGCAGCTAATTATTTTCTCCACAAGACGTTTTGGCATTTATAGCTGCTTTGTCTGTGCACAGCTCAGATGAGCAGTTAAGTAGTTCATCTAACTTCACATAAATGCATACTAGTCTTGCAAAGCTGGATAAAACTGTTTAAACTGAGCAAACAGCGAGGGGTATCAGTTACTTTTAACAGATGGCTCCCACCTCAACTCAGCTGTTATAGCTACTTCTGTGTGTAGTTTAAATGTTTGTGGTAAAAAATGATGACCACTTAAAATGTAAACACTCTATTCCACTGAAAAAGGCTACTTTGTACAAATCACATTAGTCTTGCAAATGCATACTAGTCCTGCAAAGCCAGATAGTGACTATTTAAAGTAAGCAAACAAGAAAAGGGTCAGATAATTTCTCCAGGTAGCTTCACATGCACTTTAGTCCTGCAAAGCCAGATAGTGACTATTTAAAGTAAGCAAACAAGAAAAGGGTCAGATAGTTTCTCCAGGTAGCTTCACATGCACTTTAGTCCTGCAAAGCCAGATAGCGATTACTTAAAATGAGAAAACAACAAGAGGGTCATTTACTTTATACAGACCGTTTAAACACCCCACAGGGTGCCCTGTAACAAATCCTTCCCTGCCATCTAAGCAGACATGCCCTCACTATTTTAACAAACAGAAAACATAACATCCATCAGGGAGGCTGCTGCTCCCTTGTACCCCCTGCTACAGGAGTACAAGGCTCTTAAAAGTGTGTTAGTAACAGCTGATTTTCTTTATATACTAGAGGAAGCAGTTGTCTTATTGAATATCAGCATTCCTTGATTACTGTCAGTCTTTCGAATTGCACCCAAACTTGGTGATAATGGTGTGTGTTGTTTAAGTTATATCAACAGCTCCAACTTCCAAATAACAGCTATAGCTACTTCTGTGTACACTTCAGCCGTTTTTGACAATGTATAGTATTCCAAGATGCTTTTCACAAATCACATTAATCCTGCAGAAGCACAACGGTGACTGTTTAGAGATAACAGCAAGAGGGTCAGTTACTTTCTATGGACAGCTGCAGTTATACACTAGTCTTGCAAAGCAAAGTCATGGTGTGATTGTTTAAACTGAAAAAACAGCAAAAGGATTTGCTGATAAATCACTGAGGATTAGAGTTAGATGTTACAGTTTCAGACTTCTTGTTCTTCAGAAAATGCATGTTGGTGCAAAACCTGCCTTTCTGTTACTTTTTAAGTGTATTACAGCAATATTTAAAAAAAACAAATCAAACATTTTAGTAGGGACAGTGCAAAAATATGAAGCAAAATCAGGGGCGTTTTGCTAAATCAGAGAATGTTGAGAGGTATACTTTGATATCTAGCATCATGACTGAATGTAATCCCCCAGCGGTTTATCAGAAAAAAAATAATTACGAGGGGCAGGTAATCATGGAGGTATGCATATCAGACAAAACCATAAATATTTTGCAAAATCAGGGACACCAAGAACTATGAAATATATGTGGTTGCTGGTCAGTAACAAGAAAAAAATACCTCAGCGTTCTCTTCCCACTGCAGCTATTCCATACATTTTAAAATGTGTTGACTTCCTGTTGTGTTCTGTCCATGATCTACCTAAATTCCTTATTTAAGTAGATCATGGGTTGGACAGAGCTGGAGGCCAGCAAATCGATGGCTAAATCTACAATTCTTCCTTCCTAGGGCAGTGGCCTTGGTCCTGTGGTAGGGCTGCTTTAGAAAGCAGTGTTCTTTTTTCTTTTTTGTTTAAGTAAAGAAAAGAGACATTTCTTTACTTTGAGAAAAAATAAATACCCGATAGGTGCCTCTACCTTAAGGGCAAGAAAAACGCCCTAGGTGGCCGTCAGATTCCTCTCTTTGTAAGGCTGGGCATGTTGGTCATCTTACATGCCTCCTGAGGAATCTGCATGCAGAAACCAATTGACTGTTTTGGAATTGGGAAAGGTGTTTGGCAAGGATATATGTTTAATTTACTTATTTAATTTATACAGTGAATAATATATCATGTAAAATGCTGGGTTAGGTGAATCATAACTACCAGGAAATATCTTAAAATATCAATAATGTCACATATGTAGATTGTGATGACAACAGCCTGTACAGCTTTATAGTTTCATAGGTGTGTACTAGGCTGATGGCCCTGGAGACTTTACAAGCCTAGCCCAGAGGATTAACCTGGCATTGTGCCACCTGACCTTAATTCCCAGTGCCTCTGTTGAGTAGAGCCACTGGCGTGATCCCCTGGGTGAATTTTCTATTTCCCATCCACTCATCAAGATTTCTCTTGAAGAGGGCCAGTGAGGTGCTCTGTTTGAAAAGTATGGGAAGTCTATTCCATAGCATGGGCAGTCTCTGGGTTATGAACCTTCCCTCCA